>NW_006408542.1:27385165-27410927 GCF_000296735.1 Chrysochloris asiatica | reverse complement strand
TTGAATGGCAATGCGTGGAGTGGGTTGTGGTCATTGTGGTGAAATGAGATGCGATAGATTGAGTGTAGAATTAATGTTCTCCCATGTGAACTATCACTCAATTTCCAATAAAACTTTTAAAAAGAAATCCCATCATTGTTGTTGTTGTTAAGTGCCGTCAAGTCCATTCCAATTCATAGCAACTCTGAATACGTTTTCCAAGGAGTGGCTGGTGGATTTGAACAACAACCTTTTGGTTCAAGCCAACCTTGCAGTTAAGTGCTTTATCCTACAGTGCCATAGTTGATTAATTGTTAGGTACCTTCAGTGCTTATGGAAACCATATATGTCACATTTAGCAAACTTCCTCCAACTCATTTACTGAAAGACAAAGAAGACCACTAGTTTTGAGTGGAACCTAAATCAGGAGAGGGCTTAGCTGTGGGTTCATGGTACTATGTTAGCAACCTGACAGTTGGGTGTATGTTGTAGCAATCCCTATGATATTGTATCAGAGATGTGTATGCTGTGTACAGTTTGTAGCAAGGCCACAAAGCTTAGAGTTCTGCAGTAGAGATATACCATTTTCTTGAGCACCAGTGAAGAACAGAGCACCAAGTTACGGAGCATCAAGTGACCTGGCAACCAGAATTACTCATGATAAACCAAGTGATGAATGTGAGTAAGTCCAGCAGCACCCACTATTGTTGCTATAGTCCTTTCTTGAACATTTTGCTACTATAAGTTAACAGAGAAAGCAAAATATCAAACTTGATTAATGGGAGAATCAGCATGGTATGAGTATGTAAGCCTAAAATGTATTGCTGCTACACTCACATTCAGTGGGAAGAGAAAACCTACCAGTGGACAAAATTTGAGGTAGTACACTTGGCGCTGTAATTGTAAAGTAAAGTAAAGGGAACATATCAGCAGTAGCAAATGGTTCAGCATGTTAATCAGAGACTTAGAAAGGAGATTGGAAGATTGAGGACTAGAAAACCTACTTCAATCGTTTCCTGATGATCTGCTCTGTAAACCTTCACTCAATCCACAATAAAAAATGATTTCAACAGCTATTGAGACTGCACTCTGAAACCTACACATAGTCGAGAATAGAACCACTTTGAAAACTCACAAGGTCAAACTCACCCCTGCTCCTCGGAAACCCTTTACAGGGTCGCTATGAGTCAGAACTGACTGAAATGCACTCAACAACAGCAGATGTTCAGTTTGTTGTCAGGAGACTTATATGTGATAGTCTTAAATAAGATAGATAAGCAAGAAAAGTTGCCTAACACTTTTTGTCTTATTATAGGGGTACTTTGAGAAATAATTTGAATAACTTTTGTTAGGAAAATCACAACCCCAACTCAAAAGTCTTAAACCTACATGCAGTGAAAGACTAATTGAAAAACCTATAAAATGAATATTTTTTTAAATTTCAAATTCAATTGCTTGAAAGAAATTTGGCAACAACATAGACTGAGAAATACATTTTTGGTTGTGTGAGAAAAGTCAGTACATAGATTCTTTGTTAAGATTTCTAAAATGTTGATTTTTTGAGTAAGTTTAAGACTCATTCTAGTTAAGTCTGCTCTACAGCTACTACACTATACTAATTATCTAGGTCATATCTTTCTGAATGAGTTTTAATAAAGGAGATGGATTTACAGAAATCTGCACCTCAATTCTTACAACTTCATTATCTATGAGGAATTAAAAAAGAAAGAAAGAAAAACAACCCAGCAAAACAAAAGAAAGCATTGGACATTCTTCCCTTATTACTTATGTAGAAATGTGATGCTCATTTGATTATACCTAGTGAGCTTTGTTGAGTAACATGGTAGTTATAATTTGAGAAGCAGAATAGAATGGCAGTTTTAAATCCTTTCCCTATTGTGACTGAATAACATAATTAAGGTCTGCTTCAGAGAATTCTGTGATAAGAGCTAAACTGTCTCTGGGTCCAGGAGAAACTAAGAAAGACAATTACTATCATGATAACAATCTGTAAGGGTGGAATTACACATCTAATATATTCTCCAGAGGAAGACATCCACAATCTTGGGGTAACTATAGACTTGATGCCTTACAATTATAAGTTATGAACTAAGAAATTAAAAATTAAAAACAAAAAGCTGTTTTACATAATCATAATCATAGTTTGAAGCTGTCCTTGGTACATGTTCATTTCTAGTGGGCTCAACCCCATATGTGTGGCCTCCATTATAGACTTTTTCCTAAATGCTTCATTGTAAAAAATATGAGGGAAAGTCAAAAACAATTGCTATTAGGGTTCCAATTCATACATGCACTGGTTTATTCCAAACTAAACTTTTTAAAACACATCTCTACAGTCAGTGGTTGGCTACAGACAAGTTCTCTCAGGAATACATTTGTATTAGTCTCACTAGGAATGCCTTCAATATAAGGACACTTTTTGTACCATGGAAAAAAGTGATTTTTTCAAATTTTTAACAAACCTCAAGGGGCCTCTTCTTAAACTAGTCAACTTTCCAATAAAGTTAGGGGAAGCAACCCCACATACAAACAGGTTTTAGATGGATTAAGCATTTTAAGAAATCTCGAGAAGACCTCAAAGGTAAATTCAAAGCAGAGAAGTCAGTTCAGGTAACTGTTTTTTGGGATTGCAAATGGGGTAAATTTAATAGATTATCCTTGAGGAAACAGTACAATCAAAGGGGTTTATTATGAAGAAATTTTAAGAAAATTGCAAACTGCATTAGTGAGAAAAAGGTCAGGAAAGTTGCACGGATAATTTTTTTTTTTTTTTTCATATGACCTGCTCATCCTTCTAGGATAGGAAGGACTGTCTAATAAGAATTTTGTTTAAAAAAAAACCCCAAAAACCTTACTCCATTCATCCTACAACCCATATCTTGCCCCTTAAGACTCTGTTCTCCAAACACAAAGAACGTTTCAAAGGAATACGATTGAGTCCATCAAGGATGCCAAAGCAGTCAGTTTTGAAATTGTATGAATCAAAAATCACAGAATTATTTGGGGATACGAAAGATTGAAACACCTCCTTCAGAATTACATAGACCTAGATGGTGAATAAGTCAAACTGTCACATTTCAATATTTTTATCTAATAAAGGTTTCTATGAGTTTGTAACAATACTTTACTTACATTATACACCAAAAGCCAAACCTAGTACCACCAAGTTTGTTCTGACTCATAGCAACTGTGTACAAGGTTTCTGAGGCCATAAATTTTTAGGGGAGTAGAAATTCCCAAGGAACATCTGGCTGGTTTTAACTGCTGATCTTGTGGTTAGAAGTCTAGTACTTAACTTACAGCATCACCAGGACAATATGAAAGAAATAATGTCAAAGTATAGTGCTGCAGGATAATGCACTGGACCAAAAGGTCAGTTTGAATTTCAAGGTCAGTGGTTCAAATTCATCAGCTGCTCCTTGGAAACTCTATACAGTGTCACAGTGAGTCGGAGCCAACTCAACAGAACTAAACAACAGCAATATTGTCAAGCAGAAGCCTGTGTCTTCTTTCATATTCTTTCTTCTCTTTTCTTTTTTCCATCTCGCTCTCTCTTTCACCTGGTTTCTTGCTGTATCTGTCTGTCTGTCTGTCTATCATCTACCTATCTGTCTACTATCTATCTAATATATCCAATTAAAACTTTTTGTGCCATCAAAATTTAGATGTCTTATTGTTCTGGACGTGGTGTTCTCTAGATATAATAACCAGAATGGCTACAGTTGTCTTAAAATGAAAGGGAAAAAGAAGTGAGTATGATCTGCTACATATGCAGAGTACAACAAAAAATAATAACCTGAAGTCTTAGCTACTGTAACAATGAAATAATAAATCTTGCTATTGTTTATCCCAAGTGACTTAATATTTTCTGTTTCTTCAGACTAAATCATCCCAACTAATATGCCTAGCATACCATTAAATCTATTGCTCTATTTCTCTAAAATCTAACTAATTTGGAAATATACCATTTTTTAGATCATCTGTCTCCTTTGCCATTGCTTCCCTTTAATAAGTCAATCCCACTCTTAATCTATTTTAATAAAATGGCAGAACATGTGCAGAAAGATATGCAGAAAGATGCTCATTTTTGAATTATTTATGACAGTGAAACATTGCAATCAACCTAACTGTCTATCTATGCAGTAGTTGTTATGTAAGTCTTGGCATATTCATATATTAGATAATAAAAAGCAATTTAAATGATATTTATACATATATAGAGATGTAGAAAAGTACTCATGGCTTATTATTGATTGAAGAAAGTTGAATTCAAAACAATACAATAATTGCATGTTTATAAAAATCTGAGGGGTTTATTTATTTAATATGTATGTAAATATTAACAATACAATGAATAATGCTATAAACATTTATTAAATAGCTGTCTCAGCCAGGTGTTGTAGTAAGGGTTCAATACACTATAGCATTCGATCTATATGATAATCCAATATTTATAGATATAAGCAAATAATGATGTAGATGTTATTATAATGATTATATAGGTGAGAAAACTGAAGCTTAAGGAGTAAGTAATTTTGCTGACTATTAAGTGATATGATCAAGATTCAGAAACTGCCCTATGTAATGTTTTCCTGTTACATCATACTACAAGACACTACATTTTAACCTTTACACAACATAAGATATGGTATAGTATATGTTGTTGTTAAGTGCTGTGGAGTCCGTTCAAACTCATAGCAACCCTGTTTAGTGTTTCTGAGGCTGTAAATCTTGGCATAAGCAAGACAAATTACCTTCTTCCCTGGGCTGGAACTGCCAGCCTTGTGGTTAGCAAGCCAGTGTTTATCTTACAGAACCTCTGTGCTTGCATTATTGTATATACATAGCCAGAATGTTTTCCAAAAGGATGGGTGGTGGGATTGTCTTATCACATCCTTCTATATTATTAAAGTTTTACAGCAAACATAGATTATCTTTGAAAAGTAAAAGAAATATGAATAATGCTTTTGTTGTTATTGCTAAGTGCCGGTGAGTTGGTTCCGGCTTTAACTGACCCTGTATAAGGTTTCTGAGGAGTGGCTAGTGGTGTGAACTGCCAACCTTGTGTTTAGTAGTATGGTGCTTATACTACAGTACCACACCAGTACTCCAATTCATGATATGGTTGTGTGTGGTGGAGTCGGTTCTGACTCATATCGACCCTGTACAGGGTTTCCGAGGTTGGAAATCTTTACGGAAGCAGAGAGCCTCATCTTTCTCCCGCGGATCAGCTGATAGTTTCGAACTGCTGACCTGGCGGTTCGCAGCCTGATTCGTAACCACTACGCTATCAGAGCTCCTTAACTCATGATATACACATGTGTAAATTGAAGAAAGCACTCTATTGTAAAGCTAATTTTCTGTAAATTCTTGTGCAGTGTGTTAGGAGAAGTGGTTTTAGTCCAGTTTTGTCAAGTGACTGTATAATCTTAGTAAATCATTGAATGTCTTCATAACATCATATGTGAAGTAGATATAATATCATTTAGTTTTAGTCCTTCAAACAGTTGTCATAAGATTTAATGAAATAATAGATATCAACAAGCATGGGGAGTTTAAAAGTATGTTAAAACTTAGTATTCTTTATATTGTCCTTCTTTGAAGTATATTTAAAATATGTAGCACAATTTTTTAAAAGTTAAGTAACCTGATTCTCCAAACATAGCCCTCTCTTTGTTTCCTCACCTAGATAATGTTGTTGCTGTTAAGTGTGTAAGTACCATAGAATTGGCGTAGATTCACATCAACCATGTATAGGTTTTCTGAGACTTTAAATCTTCACAGGAGCAGAAAGCTTCATCTTTCTCCCACAGAGCTACGGGTGGGCTCTAACAGTGTACCTTGGATTCATAGTTCAGTGCTTATGTAATGGAGCCACTGTGTTCCCACATGTAGATAACTCTTGTTATTAAGTGGCTAGACTCTGTTCTGACTCACAGCGACCCTGTACAGTGTCTCTGAAGAAAATACTGGTGTATTGGTTTGATAGCTGGTGGGTTTGAACTGCCGAGATGTGGCTTGAAGTCCAGTGCTGATCCTACAGCACCACATCAGAAGACCCAGATAATAGAAGGATAATATTGACTTTATAAATTATTATGAGAGCATGATTTTATAACTCACATAAAGTATCTTTCCCCCTAAATCCTGACATAAAGCAGAGCCAATACAGGTGTGTGTGCATGTATGTGTGTATGTTTTAGATTAAACCCTTGAGGAAACCAGATTTCCCTCGGGAACTCTTCTCTAATATAAAATCATATTTTAGCTCAATGGAACAATAAGAAAAACAATACATTTTCAGTCCAGTCCTCTAAAGAAATTGAAATTCACACTTAAGAGCTTTCATCACAAACTCTCATATACTTTCTAGTTTGTCAAGGATTTATTCATTAACATAATAAAAGACTAACAGGAAATTGCATAATAGTAACTAATTGTCTACCCTTCCTTCCGTCTTGGAAATAAATGTGTCACTGAAGTTCATGAACACACATGAGACTTTTCAACCTGTTGTTTCCAAGTTTGATTTATTTTACTGCTTCTCTATTGTTAATCTGCAAATAAATTGTCTTACAAGAACACACATGAGACCTTTTCAGCTTGCTGCTTCCAAGGTTTTTTGTGTTGTCTTTCTAAAACTGCTCCTCTATTGTTCATCTGCAAATAAATTGTTTTATAAGGAGGAAAAACTTAGGGTGATTGAATGGAATAATTTCCTAGAATTCCCTGGATCCTGGAGTGACCGTGTGATCTGTTAAATATTCTCCTCTATCTCTTGTTTACGTTTTTAGGTTTTGATCAAAAGTCTTCAGCTGGGATAATAGGATATGAAATCCTATGAAGATAATCTAATAGTTATTGACTATAGAGACACTAAATATTATCTCTTTTTCATTGTTGTCATCTTCACAAGACAGCATTCATGTGCATTTATATATTCAGCTTGCATGATAGAAAATGCTTTGCTATTGCTTCTTTACTTTCATATCTTGCTGGCGGGTAATTGATAACTGCACTGCTGAATGAGCATAGGGTTGGGGAACTATGAACAAGACAGTCCCCAAGCAATATCTCATTCTCAGAACATTTCTGGTGCCCTTTCACACCATTCAAATTCTGTATCTCATTTCTCCAAGGATCAGATCTCTGCTACCTGACAGCCAGTTAATATGAAAAACTAAACCCTAATATTGAACTGGAGTCTTGATGTGGCGCTGTGGGTTAATGCGCTTCACTGCAGCATTAGTTTGAAGCACAAGGATGGTTGTTAAAGCTCACTAGCCTCTTCTAGGAAACCCTAGACAGTGTTGCTATGAGTCAGAACTGACTTGATGGCAGACACTTAACAACAACAGCAACAACAATATTAAACTGGAGTCCTGGTTTGGCACTGTGGGGTTAATGAGCTGGACTGCAAAGTCATTTGAACTGCAAGGTTGGAAGTTCAAGTTTGGTAGCCGCTCCTTGGAAACCCTATACAGGGTCACTATGGGTTGAACCCACTCAACGGCCCTTGAGAGCAACAACAATTGCCAGTCGCAAGTGAGTAATGCTACTTTGTATGCATTTAAACAGGCATTGTGGGTTAATGTGTTAGACTGTAAAGTCATTTGAACTGCAAGGTCAGTGGTTCAAAGCTCACCAGCTGCTCCTTGGAAACCCTATACAGATCATTATGGGTCAGAATCGACTTGATGACACTTAACAACAACAATGGAAAACAAAATTCTGTGCTAAAAGAATGTCATTATGAGAATTCTAAGTGCCCACAATAGAACCATAATAAAGTATATTTGGAAAATTGATAAATACAACTTATTAATAACTGGATTTCCTCTCACTTTTCTTAATATAATGATGACATTCTAATAGATGCAAATTAAACTTTTCTCATCAGGTATCTGTTACATAAGGCAGTTACAATGAAAGGTTGTCTGGAGTGTTAGAGACACTAAAAACTGCATAGGTATAATATTAAAGAGATAAAATATCACAAGATGTCAAAGTGGTTACTGAGAAGTTTGGAAAATGATGAGTCAAACATAATGTTCACAGGGTTTGGATTAGAGTGAAGTGCCCAAATTTCCTTGAATATAAAAGGGAATGCATCAATGTAATGAAATGAGCAAAGACCTGGAGTTAGACAATCAAAAGAGAAGAGCATGGTTATCATTTCAAGAAGTAAAAGTACTGAATAAAAAATTCAAGCCGTGACTTGAGATATTGAAGGATTCTATGGAGTCCTGATGTGGCCTACAAGATAAGTACTGGACTTCAAGGTCTACTTCAACCAGTAGGTTGGCAGTTCAAACTCACCAGCAACTCCTCAGAAAAGCACTTGACCTCAAGGTTCATTTGAACCTCAAGGTTGGCAGTTCAAACTCACCAGTCACTCTTTGGAGACCTTATACAGGGTCACTATGAGTCAGAACTGACTTGACAGCACTTAACAACAACAGCTAGAGCTGTTCTTACCCATAAATGTGACCTAACTGAAATTCGCTTTTTCTACATGGAAAAGTACTTGTCACCGATCATCTCATAAACTGTCAGTGAGTCCCTAGGTGATTTTTCTTCTAGATCATGAATTAATGTTGTTGTTTGTCACATGCCATCCAGTTGATTCCAACTTATAGCACCCATATGTACAACAGAATGAAACAAGCACTGCTCTGTCCTGCACCAACCTTACAGTTATTCCTTTTTGAGACACTTTTTGCGTCCACTGTTTTAAGCCATCTCCTTGAAGGTCTTCCTAATTTTCACTCACCCTCTAATTTACCAAACGAGTTCTGGTAGTGTAATGGTTACAAGTTGAGCTGCTAACCTCAAGGTCAGCAGTTTGAAACTATCAGCTGTTTGACAGGAGAAAGATGAGGCTTTCTGCTCCCATATTTACAGCCTTGGAAACCCCTATGCGTGGTTGCTATGAGTTGGAACTGACTTCACGACACACCACCACCACTGCAATTTACCAAGCATGATGTCTTTCTCCAGGAACTGATCCCTTATGATAACATGTTCAAAGATCGTGAGACAAAGACCTTGCCATTATTGCTTCTAAGAAGCATTCTGGTGGTACACCTTCCAAGACAGAATTGGTTGCTTTCCTGCAGTCATGGGTATATTCAATATTTTTTGCCAACACCATAATTCAAATGCATCAATTCTAATCTGTTCTTCATTTATTTTCCAGCTTTTGAACGCATATGAGTTGATTGAATGAATATGCCATAACTTCAGGCAGGCAAACTATACTTCTCAAAGTGACATATTTTCTCTTTATCATTTTAAAGAGATCTTTTTGAAGCAAATTTATCCAATGTGTTATATTGTTCAGGTTATTGACTGCTGCTTCCATGGTCATTGTCACTTTGTCATAGTGCGACTACTTTTGTGTTGCTCTGATGCTAAATCTATGCCACCAGTATTTCAGGACGGTCATCTATGATGGACAAGTTTCCGTGAAGCTTCTAGACTAGGACAGACTAGGAAGAAGAAAGAGGTGAAATACTTCTGGAAAATAAGTCACTAAAACCATCATGATAATGAATAAATCATGTTAAATGGATTCAAGTTCTATATTTATAGATGGACACACTAAAATTTTCATCATAGTTAAAAGGTTGAAAGGTTAATACTAGGACTTACTAACTATAGAGGCCTAAACAGATTTTTCATAGTTTTTATTCTAGGTCTCATTTTTATTCTACCTTTTTACCCAATGTGAAGAATCCTAAATCTTCTTTTCCATGTCTCTAATTGGCACCTTTACAAGTTTATATCTACGCATATCTCCTGAGAGATGTAGAACTTGTTTGATTTGATTTTTAAAAAGTGCCCAGAGCCCCATTATTGCAAAGATCCCTTTTTCAACACAGGGCTTTGAAGCCAATTCTGCTTTAACTCTTCCTTCTATAGATTGAAAAAAGAAAAAAATATCCAGTTTCCCTTTGACACCTTTCAGAATGCCTGAGTCTGACTTTCCAAGAGTTAGTTCTAGATAAATGGTGAAGTTTGTTCCATGTTGTTCTATACTATAGGAGTACAGTTGTGGCCAGCAAACCAACATGTTCAGCTTTCCTTGATGGTTGGCTTCTAGATCAAGTCAGTCAATAGGAAAATGGCAAGATAAGAGGGAATGGGAAAGTAATATCACATAGAATTTCTTCCACTCTTTGGTTTCTCTCATCAAATTTCTTGTTTGCTTCCGGAGATTTCTAAACCTCGGCTCTGATTATCTTTGTTTCCCTCAAGCCATAGGAAAAATGACGGTGTCATGACTTTTGTAATCCCAAAGTAATCTCAAGATTTGGTTTTCAGGTCTCCTGACATGTTTGTAAATTAATTACATTTGTTGTTGTCAAGTTCCCTCAAGTCAGTTCTGACTCATAGGAACCTGTGTAGGGTTTTTCAGGAGCAGCTAGTGCATTTGAACTGCTGATCTTGAAGTTCACAGTCCAGTGCTGATCCTACAGTGATACACTAGGAATCAATCTATTTTTGTGGCAAGGAGTCCTTTTGACACAGTGACTTCAACATTGAATTGCTAACCTTGAGGTCGGTAGTTCAAACCCACTGGTTCTGTGGAAAAAGGATGAGGCAGTCTACTTTTGTAAATATGTAGTCTCAGAAACTCTAAGGAACAGTTCTGTTTCCTTTAGTAGAGTTGCTACTAGCTGGAATTGACTCAATGGCTGTAGAGTTTTTATATTGTTGTTGTTAAGTGTTGTCGAATTCGTTCCCACCCATAGTGACCCTGTTACAGGGTTTCCAAAGAGTGGCTGGTGAGCTTGAACCGCCATAGTTGGTTTTCAAAGTGACTTTGCAGTCCAGTGCATCAACCTACAGCACCACACCAGGGCTCCAGGGTTTTTATATAATGGGATCTATATCAGTCTGAAAGGAGCTCTGGTAGTATAGTGGTTACGAATCTGGCTGTGAACCTTAAGGTTAGCAGTTTGAAACTACCAGCTGTTTCAGGGGAGAAAGATGAGATTTTTGCTCCCGTAAAGATTTACAGCCTCAGAAACCCTGTACAGGGTCGCTATGAGTCAGAACCGACTTCACGGCACATAACCACCACCACCATATCAGTCTGAAGGAGCTCAGGTAGCATAGTGGTCGGGCTGTGAACCACAAGGTCAACAGTTAGAAACTACCAATGGTTCAGCAGAAGAAAGGTGAGGCTTTCTGCTCCCGTAAAGATTTACAGCCTTGGAAACCCTGTACAGGGTCGCTAGGAATCAGAACCAACTCCAAGGCACATAACCACCACCACCACCTGGTGTGGTTTATGCCCTGGACTGCAAAGTCGGTTTGAACCACAAGGTCAACGGATCAAGCTCATTAGATGCTCCTCAGAAACCCTATAACGGTCACTGTGGGTCAAAATCAACTCGATGACACTTAACAACAATAACAATATAGTATACTAAGCAGCTCTTGTAATACAGCTGCTAAACGGAAGGTCAGAAGTTCAAATCTACCAGCCGCTCTGTGGGAGAAAAATGAGGTTTTCTACTCCGGTAAAGATTTACAACCTTGGAAACCATTTACAGGGTCGCTATGAGTCAGAACCAACTCTACAGCACATAACCACCGTATAGTATACTGGTGACACACTTTAGTATATGCCACATTTTTCTTAGTAACGATGGCCTATTTAGTTAATGAATTTCAGGTGACTATCACGTGTTTCTTTCTGCTGTGCATAAGGTCGCTCTGGGTCGGTACCAACTTGATGGTACCTAACAACAACAGCAACATTGTGAAACTGATTCCTGGAGAAATTTGCTCCTAGGAACTAGAGAAAAATTAGTTTGTATTTGGGAAGGGAAAGAAAGATGTAGTTTAAAAGAAAAAGAATTCTGAAGTAATTCTTATACTCTGATTAGGGTAGGCCCTCCATTGCTCTGAGTGACAGTCTTTGAATTAGGTGATACCTTAATTACCTTCAAAATATTGCAATTTATAGTTGTAATGCTTATTCTCTGATTTTGACAAGCTGTCTCCTTTATAATCCCTCCCTCCCCCGAGAGGAAAGAAAAGCAAATTCAAGAAACATATCTATATCAATGTGGTATATTGCTGGGAAAGGAAAGTTTGAATCTAATCTAACTGTTTTCAGATGCTTACAATTGAGTGAGAAAATACACCTGGTGGCCTGAATGAAGAATCAATATAGTGCTTCAGATTTAGGCTTAAAGGAAGATAAGGAACATGTAAAATTCTGACAGTGAATGTTAGTGCTAAGAAAAAAACCTTGGTTCAGGATTTACACAGTGGGTAAAATCTGACTTGAGCTAGCACTTCATTTACAGTTCAAAGAAGCCTACTGCTCCCTAGAGAGTAGGGCAAAGTTTCCATAACCCCAAAGTATCTGTACAAAAGTAGAGATTATTTGAATGTTTGTTCTAGGCATGAATATTTGTTCTAGGCATCAAATGACACATAAGCCACTAAAATATTACTTAAAAATAATGAGTAAGATGGAAACTTTTTTTTTTTGTTTTTCCCCTTTACCAATAGATATTGAAGGAGGGAAAAGTAGAATGGGCTCTGGTAAAGGTGACAAAAATCATATGTGAAATCCACTTATTTACATGTTTTACACCCTAGATTCTAAATTCTCAATAACTGAAAAAAAGACAAATGGAATCCAGTTCTTTTTCTCTTCATTACTATTTTAGGGTTTTCCCCAATAATCTCTTGCCTCAAAATAAACCATATACACAGCAACATTTATTAGTGTTCTTTATGATTGTACAATGTGTACTTTCAGTTTCGAGAAATATTTGATGAACTTTTATACCTTTTCTACAAATTTTACAACTGGCACTCCAGAAAAACATTCATATGTGTGCTCAAGGAGATGTGGACAGTCATATAGTCACTGCAACCTTGAGAGTATTATGAAAAAATGGAAACAATCTAAATATCCATCAATAATAGAATGGTTAAATAAAATTAAATTCATCAATAAAATAATACACAGGGGTGAAAATAAGTTAATTATAGCTCAAAGAACATGCTATTGAGCAGAAAAGAAAAATGGGGAATTGACAGAAGACATGTACAATTTAATAGCATTTTTAAGAATTTTATTGTATATCAAGCAATACTACATATTGCTTAAAGTTATCTCTCTCTCTTTCTCCCTCCCCCCCTCTCTATATACATATATATATGTGAAGTCCTGTATATATGGAGTCCTGGTGTGGCACTGTAGAATCAGTACTGGACTGCTAACCACATGGCCGATAGTTCAAACCCACCAGCTGCTCCTTGGAAATCCTATACAGGGTCACTCTAAGTCAGAACTGACTTGATGGCATATAGTAACAAATATGTATTTGGAGAGCACTGGTGACACTATAGGATTAGCATGGACTGCTAACCACAAGGTAGGTGTGGAGACTACCAGTAACTCTTTAAGAGAAAGATTAGTCCTTCTGCTCTAGTAAAGATTGGAAACCATACACAGGGTTGGTAAGAGTTACAACCGAATTGATGACACTTAACAATAACAACAATAGGTAAACCTTAACATAATTATATGCATAAGTAAGAGTGATAAATTCAAGATATTTATTATCTCAATTGCACAGTAGATATACACTGTTATTCATTATGTTGAACTCTTTAGATTTGTTCATAATACAATCTGACAACTGCAACAGGAATTAATATTGTATACTGACTTTCATAATGTTGAATTCTTCATATTTTTGCATGTCTAACCACTGGGCCCATAATTAACATCATAATAAATGCAGAAAAGACTGAAGTTGTCAAATATTTCATTTTGCTTGCATCAATCATCAATTCTAATGGAAACAGAAGTCAAGTGATTAAATGATATATTGCATTAGACAAATCTCCTGCACAAGACCTCTTTAAAGTGTTGAAGAGCAAAGATATCAGTTTGAAATCTAAAGTGTGCCTGACCTAAGCCATGGTATTTTCAATAGCTTCTTGTACTTGTGAAAGTTGGACAATGAAAAAAGAAGACTGTAAAAAATTGATGCATTTGAGTTATGGTATTAGGGAATATCATTAAAGGTACCATGAACTGTCAAAAGAACAAACAAATCTGTGTTGTAAGAAGTACAACCAGAATACTCCTTAAAAGCCAGGATGCTCAGACTTTGTCTCTCATACTTTGGACATATTATCAGGAGGCACCAATCCCCGGAGAGGAACAGCATGATTGGTGAAGTGGTGGATCAGTGAAAAAGGAAAAGACCCCCAATGAAATGAACAGGCACAGTGGTAGCAGCAGTAGGCTTAAGGTTAGCAACAATTGTGAGGAAGGTGAAAGATTGGGTAGTATTTCATTCTGGTGTACATAGGGCTGCTATGGGTAGAAACTAATCTATTGACACCTAGCGACAACAAGGAGTCCAGGTGTGGTGCTGTGGGTTAATGCGCTGGACTGCAAAGTCCTTTTGAACTACAAGGTTGGTGGTTCAAGCTCACCAGCTGCTCCTTAGAAGCACTATACAAAGTCGCTATTGGTCGGAACCAACTTGACGGCACTTAACAACAACAAGTAACAACAAAATATTTTATAATCTAAATATAAAACAGTAACAGGAGTAATAGTGTATACTAAGTATCATGTTACTACCTGCCTCTAAGCAACAATGGGCCATGACTTTTCCTTGTTTTTCCGCCTGATTTTCTTTGTTCATGTCTCTTAATACATTTTCTCCAAGTCTCCCATTGTACAACATAGATGAGAATACAGACACTTTGTATCATATCCCTCTATAAACCTCAACAAAGTAGATGAAAGTTTCTATCCATTCTTTATAGGATTCCTTGGTTGGCACAAATGGTTAAGCACTAGACTAGTAATCAATAGGGTGTCTGTTCACACACACACCCAGAGATAACTTGAATGCAAAGCAAAGGGTCCTAAGCTTCCAAAGGGTCATTACCTTTAAAATCACATGGAACACGTTTACTCTGTACACAACAGCATCAACTTTCTATACCTAAGTAAGCAAATATTTGAACTAGCATAAGCAATCTCACTGTATTATTCATAAGTATCGTTAACCAGAATGTTATAAACTCCAGAATTTTCTCTCCAGCATAATACTCTACATTAACTATGTTTACAAGTTACCTGATGCATGCTTGTTGATATTATTATGAATTTACTCACATATTTTATTGTATATTACCTCATGTAACAAGAAATTAAATAACTGCCCTGCCTTCTGACTATGAAAAAGTGGTAGAGAAGTATCATGATCTGAAAGGACATACGGTCATTTCTATAGAAAGACTCCAGGGTTAAGATCGTTATATTCCACTTCTTTTTTTTTTTAAGAAAAGGGAGTAGGAAATATTCAAATAGATGGTCATTTGGAAAGAGTATTGGAATTAGATTCTGAAGATATGGACCCTTGCTTTTCTTCTCCCATAAACTAGCTGTTGAGAAATTATGTAAGCCTAGTCTTCAGTCTTAACTTCCATCTTTTTTTTCATGTTGAAAGTGAGAAATGTAACTAAAATGATCTCTGTGATGGTTGTCTATGGTACAATTCTATGCTTTTTATTCTCTGTATATTGACTAACGTATCTTCTGAAATAGCCAGCTTCTTTCAGTTCTTATCTGTTGGGCTTTCTTATCCTTTTGGCCTCAGAGAGGCATTGTGCAGTGCACTGTTTGACTTGCCCTGACTTGTCCATGTTTCTAGCTGTAGGTCTTCCTGTTGTCCTAATGTACTATGCCACTACAACAACATCTGTGCTGACTGATGCATAGTTCACCATAGGGAACTCTTCTCCTCTATAAAAAGACAAGTTTGACCTGTCAGATATTTTAAGATCTTTGCTGTATTGAGGAAAACAAATATATTTTTTTCAGCTGGGTTAGCATAAATAGCATTTAGAATTGATTCCATGTACCTATTCTCCAGGAATCTCTACAGATATGCTTCAAGAGAATATGTTCAGAAAATTATAACCTCCCCGTCCTACCTATACAGTAATTTTGGTGTGGGACATACGCTCTTCAGTTCCACAAACCATAGATTTCAGCAAGACCTGCTGACTTGCTATCAAAGTTTGCTGGTGAAACAGAGATAATGAACTCAAAAGCAACAAAATCCATTCTGTCAGTTAAAATTCCTTTACTTTTTAAAAAATACTTTAGTCTATGTACTCCTCTTAAAAGAAATCAATGCAGGATTTTCTTTGAAAAATAAAATTGTTTGTTTTCAAATCAGTAAACCTATGCAAGTTCAATTTTCTAGTGCAGATAATTATTAAATGGAGCAAAAATGTATACCAAATAAATATCATAATGTCCCTGACCAACTTGTTGCTAATTGTTAAAAGTGGATGTTATGGAAAATACTTTTAAAACTAACATCTATTAATGATGATTGTTAGGAAATAAAGTCCCATCTTATTGATAAACTACATTCTGGTTTCCTTTCTGTCACAAGCAGATAAGGTTATATATAAGTTTAAGCTTAAACATAGTAAGGTACCAAGTCTTATGCTTTTTGAGGCATGTTTCTATGTGATTGTTCCTCTTCCCTTTTCTACTGCACAGAATGGATGATCCTACATGAGGAAAGAAGACAGATTAGCAAGGTCTTGTACTTATATGTTGTTGTTAGGTACCATTGAGTCAGTTCCAACTCATAGCCACCCTGTATAGGGTTTCTGAGGAGTGGCTGGTGGGTTTGAACTGCCACCTTATAGTTCAAACTGACCTTGAGATCTAGCGCTTATCCTAAAGTGCCACACTAGGATTCCTTATACTCATATAGCATATTAATAATAAAAGTACAAAAATTGTACACTAACATTCAGGTTCATTGATGATAAACAAATATAAAAAAAAAAACCAAAAATCTATAAGATCTTATTGTATCAAATGGTTATAAGTTCTGGAACTAAAAGCCTTCTGGATGCATCAGGGTGACTGTTAAAACTGAACATTATTAAATCTAAAGATAAAACTACATTTATATTAGTTAATAACTACTAACACTTAAGGATAAGGAACCCTGATGGCAATGTAGACTAAATATTGGAATGTTAGCTTTAAGGTTGGCAGTTCAAATCCACCAGGTGCTTCATGGAAGAAAAATTTTCTGCTCCTGTAAAGATTTATAGCCTTGGAAGTGCTACACAGGGTGGTTATGAGTTAGTTTTTAAAAGTTAAGGATTAGATAAGAATTGTATCAAATTACAAAAATATTTTCTTTACAAATAAACATTTGTTGTGTTAAAGTGCTGTTGAGTTGGTTCCAACACACAGCGATCTTGTGCAGAGTTTCCAAGGAGTTCATAGTGGGTTTGAATAGATGACTTGCAGTTAGCAGTCTAGTGCTTATCTTACAGCACTACACCAGGACTCCACAAATCCTACAAAATGACTAAAGGTTCTAATCTTGAGTTCAGGTAAATATGCTTTGCATTGAATCTTAGTTATTCAACCTTTAACCCAAGGTGCCTAATTAACAGTGGTTGTGTCCTTCCCAACTCATAGCTACCCTGTGTAGGGTTTCTGAGGAGCAGCTGGTGGGTTTGAACTGCTGGGTACTTGTGGCTTGGAGTACAGTGCTGATCCTACAGCGCCACACCAGGAGTCCTAATTAACAGTATATTAAATTTTTCTTTCTTGCTTTTTCATTTTCTTTCTTTATTCCTTTGTATTTATTTCTTTATTCCTTCCTTCCTTTCATCCTTCTTTCCTTCCCACCATCTTTTCTTTCTTCCATCCTTCCATCTACTCTCCTTCCTTTTAGTGGTAATCAATTGTCATTAATTTGAATCATAATCTTAAACAATGCTACAGACAGTTCTGTTGTCACGTGTGTGTTAAAGAGTTTATTCTAATAGTCAAATATGCAGAGTAGTGGTTGAAATGTCCTTGGCAATTACATTGAAAATGAGAAAGAATAATCTACTTGGGAATGGAGACAAACTCAAACCAAATCCTTTGCCAATGAGTTGATTCCAACTGATAGTCACCCTATATATAGGGCAGAGTAGAATGACCCCATAGGGTTTTCAAAGCTATAAACCGTTACAGAATCAGGAGGTTACATCTTTCTTCTGCAGAGCAGATGGTGAGTTTAAACTGCCAAGTACTTATCTATAGAAGCACAATATTATGGAGTGAAGCTTTGAGTAAATAATAATTATTTATCAAGTCGGTACCAATCCATAGCGACCATATGCATAGCAGAACGACACACTTCCTGACCCTGGTCCAACTTCACTGCTATTGCCATGCTTGAGTCCATAGATACTGCCACTTGGCCAATCCATCTCGTTGGGGGGTCTTCCTCTTTTTCTATGACCCTCCACCTTACCAAACATGATATCTTTCTCCAGTGACTGGTCCCTCCTGATAGTATGTTCAAAGTAGAGAGACAAAGTTTGGCTATCTTGGCCTCCAAGGAGCACTATGGCTGCATGTCTTCCAAAATGGATCTATTGGTTTTTTTGGCAGCCCATGGCACCTTCAATACCAATTCTACAGTCTTCCTAATTCACAGACCAACTTTCGCATGCATATGAGGTTATTGAAAATACCATGGCTTGGGTCAGGCGCACCTTAGTCCTCAAGCTGACATCTTTGCTGTTCAACAGTTTAAAAAGGTCTTGTGCAGCAGATTAACCTAATGCAATATGTCTTTTGATTTCTTGACTGCTGCTTCCATGAGTGTAGATCGTTGATCCAAGAAGACTGAAGTCCTTGACAACTTCAATCTTTTCTCCATTGAGAACAATGTTGTTTACTGGTCCAGTGGTGAGGATTTTTGTTTTTTTGACATTGAGATGTAATCCATACCGAAGGCTGTGCTCTTTTATCTTCATCAGTAATGTTTTAAGTCCTCTTCACTTTCAGTGAGCAAGGTTGTATCATCTGCATATTGCATGTTGTTAATGAGTCTTCCTCCAATCCTAATGCCATGTTTTTCTTCATAGAACACAACTTCTTGGATTATTAGCTCAGCATATGGGTTGAACAAGTATGGTGAAAGAATACAACCTTGTTGCACACCTTTTACATTTTAAACCATTCAGTGTTCCCATATTCTGTTCGAACAACTTCTTGGTCCAGGTACATATTCCTCATGAGCACAATTAAGTGTTCCAGAATACTCATACTTTGTAATGTTGTCCATAGCTTGTCGTGATCCACATAATCAAAAGCCTTTGCATAGTCAATAAAGCTCAGGTAAACATCTTTCTGATTTACCTGCTTTCAGCCAAGATCCATCGCACATCTGCAATAATATCCCTCATTCCATGGCCTCTTCTGAATCCGGCTTGAACCTCTGGAAGTTCTCTGTCAATGTATGATTGTAGCCATTTCTGTATTACCTTTAGCAAAACTTTACTCACATGAGATATCAAAGATATTGTCCAATGATTTCCGCATTCCGTTGGGTCACCTCTCTTTGGAATGGGCACAAATATGGATCTCTTCCAGTCAGTCGACCAGATAGTCTTCCAAATTTCTTGGCAGAGATGAACGAGTGCCCCCTGTGCTGTCTCACTTTCTTGAAAGATTTAAATTTTTATTTCATCAATTCCTGGTGCCTTCTTCTTTGCCAATTCCTTCAATGCACCTTGGACTTCCTCCTTCAGTACCATTGGCTCTTGATCATATGATACCTCTTGAAACGGTTGAACATCAAGCATTTCCTTTTGGTACAGTGATTCTGTGTATTCCTTCCATCTTCTCTTGATGCTTTCTGCATCATACAATAATTTGTTTAGAGAATCTTTCAGTAACGAAAGTCAAGGCTTGAATTTTTTTCTTCAGTTCCCCCAGCTTGAGAAATGCTGAGCATGTTCTTCCTTTTTGGTTTTATGACTCTAGAACTTTGCACACTTTGTTGTAATATTTGTCTTTATCTTCTCGAACTGACCTTTGAAATTTTCTGTTCAGCTCTTGTACCTCCTCATTTCTTCCATTTGCTTTAGCATCTCTATTCTGGAGAGCAAGTTTCAGTGTCTCTTCTGACATCCATTTTGACCTTTTCCTTCTTTTTTGTCTTCTCAATGACTTCCTGCTTTCTTTGTGTATGATGTTCTTGATGTCATCCCACAACTCTTCTAGTCTTTGATCTTTAGTGTTTAATATATCAAATCTGTTCTTCAGATGATCCCTGATTCAGGTAGGATATATTCATGGTCATATTTTGGCTCTCATGGTCTTGTTTTCTTTTTCTTCAGCTTCATTTTGAATTTACATATGAGTAATTGATGGTCTGTTCCACAGTCTTCCCCTGGCCTTGTTTTGATTGATGATATGGAGCTTTACCATCTTCTGTTTCCGCATATGTAGTCAATTTGATTTCTATGTATTCCACCTGGTGAGGTCCATGTGTCTAGTCGTCTCTTATGCTGTCTAAAGAAGGTGTTTGAAATGAACAAATCATTGGTTTTGCAGAATATTATCATGCATTCCCCAGCATTATTTGTATCACCGAGACTATATTTTCCAACTACTGAGCTTTCCTTTTTGCTCCCAACCTTTGCATTCTCATCACCAGTAATGATCAATACATCTTGATTGCATGTATGATCAATTTCAGATTGAAGAAGTTGGTAGAATTATTCTATTTCATCCTCACTGGCTTTAGTGGTTGGTACATAAATTTGAATAATAGTGGTATTAACTGTGCTTCCCTGTAGATGCTTGGATATTATCCCATCACAGACAGCGTTGTACCTCATGATTGATCTGGATATGTTCTTTTTGACAATGAATGCAACACCATTCCTCTTCAATTTGTCATTTCCGGCAAACATGTGGTTTGTAGTAGAATGGTAGTAGAACATGTGGTTATCAGATTCAGAATGGCCAATACCAGTCCATTTCAGCTCACTAATACCTAAGATATCAATGTTTATGCATTCCATTTCATTTTTGATAACTTCCAATTTTCCCAGATTCATACTTCGTACATTCCACGTTCCGATTTTCAGTGGATGTTTACAGCTGTTTCTCTTCATTTTGAGTTGTGCCCCATCAGCATATGAAGGTCCCATGGGCTTTTCTCCCATGGGCTTTACTCCATATGTGTCATCATGGTCAGCTCTACTTTGAGGAGGCAGCTCTTCCCCAGTCGCATTTTGAGTGCCTCCTGACCTGAGGGGCTCATTTTCTGGCACTATGTTTTTCTGCTATTCATAAGGCGTTCAATGACTAAATATTCAGAAGTAGTTTGTCACTCTTTTTCCTAATCTGTCTTCGTCTGGAAGCTCCTCTGAAACCTGTCCACCAGGTTTAAATACCCTGCTGGTATTTAAAATACTGGTGGCATAGCTTTCAGAATCACAGCAACTCACAAGCCACCACAGTACCATAAACTGACTGATGACTGGTGGAAATAATAATTAAGACAATAATAAAGAGAGTAAAATAAGGAATAAAACATATAAGATCTTTCAAAATTCACATAATTTTTTTTTAAGTGGTATTATTTTTGTTGTTGTTAAGTGCCATCGAGTCAAAAGCAGCCTTATTATTCTGACCCACAGAAACTATGTATAGGGTTTCTAAGTAGGGGCTGGTGAGCTTGAGCCCCCAACCTTGCAGTTCAAACAACTTTGCAGTCTGACGCATTAGCCCACAGTGCCACCTAATTCAGCCAAATTGGAGGTGAGGTATACTTGATGAGCAATACTGCTTTTTCCTTATGCTTACATATGAAAAAACTCCTATTAGAATAACCTTTTGAATCCTTCTCCATATCTTCAATTTCTCATCACAGGGGCACTAGACAAATTTGTCTTATTCAAAAATTTTGGAAAAAGATTTGGGCATGCCTATTTCAGCTTCCATCTTCTGTGACTGTTTTAGGATCAGGTCACCTCACTGAGACTCTGTCCCATGGTTGAAGACATATCTCTCCAATTTTTCAGTTTCCATGGGCATTGATTTTTGATGCAGTAGAATAAAATCATAGACAATTTCACTTTCTTCTTCATAGAGTACCTTCCTCCACTGCCATTGAGTCAGTGTTGACTTGCTGCGAACTGCAAGGTCAGCAGTTTGAAACTACCAGCTGTTGCGTGAGAGAAAGATGAGGCTTTCTGCTCCCATAAAGATTTACCGCCTTGGAAACCCTGTACAGGGTCGCTATGAGTCGGAACCGACTCCACAGCACATAACCATATGCACCAGAGTAAGACTGCTCCACAGGATTTTCAGTAACTGTTTTTTCAGAAAATCACCATATTTATTTTCTAAGGTGTCTCTGAATGGACTCAAACCTCCAACTTTTGAATTAATAGCCAAGTATATTAACCATTGGCACCACCCAGGAATTAAGCTACAGTAGTACTTCAACATGGTACCTAAGAACAATAGGGCCAATCTTGACAATATTTCCATCTTCAAAAAGTAACAAGCTAGAGAGAGTGAAAATGTAAATATAACCTTCCTTACATTTTTAAGCATTTAAACAAATTCAGCAAGAGATGGTTATAGAAATAACACCTACAGAGGATTGTTGTTAGTGCCATTGAGTCAGTTTCAACTCATGGAAACCCAGTATAGGGTTTCAAAGGAGTGGTTGTTGAGTTTGAATCACCTACCTCTAGTAGCGTAGTAGTTACGAATCGGTCTGCGAACCTTAAGGTCAGCGGTTTGAAACTACCAGCTGCTCCGTGGGAGAAAGATGAGGCTTTCTACTCCCATAAAGATTCACACCCTCGGAAACCCTGTACAGGGTCGCTATGGGTTGGAACCGACTTGACGGCACTTAACAACAACAACAACCACCTTGTGGTTCAAACCAACCTTTCGTCCCTGTGCTTATCCTACAGAGGCATTTGGAGGCCTATTTTGGTATTTTCAATTTTTTTTTCTTCTTTTGTTTTATTATTTTAAATACATATTTTATTACTGCCACTATTATTATCATTACTATTTAGTTTTAAATATATGTTTGCCCCTTTTAATGAGCACAAAATTGCAGGGTGCATCCCTGCCATTTTCCATATTACTGTTTTTTTGGCTGTTTTGTTTTTTGTATTTTTGGCTTGCAAAGTCTAATTTTTTTTTTTAAATGTTTTATTGTGAATTATATGATAGCTTACATGGGAGAATATTAGCTTTACATTCATCCTATCGTATATCATTTCATTACCATGATTACAATCCCTTCTATGCATCATCAAACAACCAAAGGGTATACCCTGCAAGCCTGCTCCTCAGTCGTCAGCACACAGACCCTCTCCCTCTGGGTCTAGAGTCCCCAGTCATTCCATCTCTCCATGTCATCATCTCTGCCTCCATCTCTGGTGTCACTGTTTCTCTGGGTAGGGTCCCGCACTCTGCTCTTCTCCCTCAATGGTCCCAGGGACCATTTGCAGCTCCTGGGCTGCAAAGTCAACCACTCCCCTTCTTTTACTACAAAATGTCTACCTTTATATTTCCAACCCTCACAGTCAGTCCTGATAGTAATTATTCACTATTGTATCACATGAGTCCTATCCACATCTCTTTTCATCAGCCCCACC
The DNA here is from genome assembly GCF_000296735.1 of Chrysochloris asiatica. NCBI lineage: Eukaryota > Metazoa > Chordata > Mammalia > Afrosoricida > Chrysochloridae > Chrysochloris > Chrysochloris asiatica. Next base: position 27,387,401 of record NW_006408542.1, on the reverse strand, counting down.
CAGACAGATCGGATACTACTCATTGGAGATTCTACCTTACTCCATGCCCTCTAGATCTAGACTCTCTCTTGAAAGCTTGTAAGCCAGTCACTTCTTGCCTTTGTAGCACCCCATTTTGGGTGCCCATCCCTGTGTACCCTTTGTACCAAGGGGGTGCAAATGATCCTCGCTGTAAAGATTTGTTCTCTCTTTTGAGCCAGTGCATCCATAGGTGTAGGTCAAGTTCATCAAATTGTATCAGATTACTCTCTTTTTCCTCTTCTTTCTTCTTCTAGTTGAGTTTGGATCATCCAGTCATTGAAGCCATGTCAAGTGGATATAATCTGCAAGTGTGGGTGTTCTTGTGCATATCCTCTACTTCTTATCAGTTGGACGCTTCGCTCTCCACTCTAGTCCTCTGTAGCCATGTCACTGACTCTGGGTCTAGGAGACCCCAGGTCTTGCCATAGTGATGGCCAACCAGATCTCCACCTGGGTTCACAGGAGTCTATTGAACATGATAGGATTTACCTGACAGCTTCATTGCTGTTTTTCACTCATTTCCCCGTATCGGTGACCAATGTGGTCACCAGTCAGACCACATGTTTGCTCATGTATTCCCCTTGAGTCTTAATCTTGGGAGGGGGTTTGCCCTGAGGGGACCTGACCATTTGCCTTGATGTCTCCTGGGCGAGCAACTTGCTTGTTCTTGTAGGAGTCAGTTGGACTGCTGTTTCTGTTTTTTTTAATTTTTTCCTGTTGGTCTTTCTTTCAAGAAGTATCTTCTCTTCTTCTAGCCGTCCCAGGCTGGTCTCCATGTCCTTTCAAGTGGAGATTTCCTACCTCAGAAGATTCTGGATGGGCTTCAGGATTCTATCCACAGTCTTATATAATACAGAGGCTCTGCAGGAAGCCTCTTTCATTGGGCAAGTTCTAGCCCCATATTAGGTATTCCAATAAGTTATGGGCCGAAGAGGGACTTACAAGCTTTCTATGGTGATGTTTCTGGCTATTCCTTTCTTTCCCCTTCAAGTGTCTATTTTACAACGGTATCCAAGGGAAACCAAGATTCAAAAGACAGCCCAGCATCTTAACATTATTTCCCCCCTTTTATCCATTGAAACTATGCCTCAATCCCTGTAATCCCAGGCCCTGTTATTCCAAGGTTGTGCATACATCATTATTTACCTCTGTCCCACTTAGTCCATGGAAACCTGCCTAACTCTTCTCCCAGCCACCTTGTTCTTCCATTCCCCTCCCCCTTTTGGTGTATTGTCCCCACCCCAAGCACCCAAACTATCCTGTGTCTATTCCCTACCCTGTGCTCCACCTTCCCCTCCCTCCCCCGACCGCAACCCCACATCCAGATAACCAGCAAATATTTTTTTTTTTCCCCCTGTTAGTATGGGTTCTTTTTCTTAGTCTTTTACAAGAGTGATCCTATACAGTATTTCTCCTTTTGTGACAGACTAATTTCATTCAACATAATGCCCTCAAGGTTCATCCATGTTATGTGGTGGCTTACAGCTTCCTTGTTGTTCTTCAAGGTAGCATAATATTCCATTGTGTTTGTATACCACAGTTTGTTTATCCATCCTTCCACTGATGGGCACTTAGTCTGTCTCCATCTTTTTGCTATTGTAAATAGTGCTGCTATGAGTATTGGTGTGTGTATTATCTACTCGTGTTATGGCTTGTATCTCTTTTGGGTAAATACCAAGTAGAGGAATTGCTATGTCATAGGGTTTTCTATTTCCAACCTTCTGAGGAAACATCATATTGCTTTCCAGAGAGGTTGGACCATTTTGCAACTCCTCCAGCAATGCAGGAGTGTCCCAGTCTTTCCACATCCTCACCAGCATTTATAGTCCTCTACTTTTTTGATGTCAGAAGAGACTCTGAAACTTGCTCTCAAGCATAGAGATGCTAAAGCAAATGGAAGAATTGAGGAGGTCCAAGAGCTGAACCAAAAATTTCAAAGATCAACTTGAGAAGATAAAGCCAAAAACTATAATACAATATGCAAAGATTTGGAATTAGAAAACCAAAAAGGAAGAACACATTCAGCATTTCTCAAGCTGGGGGAACTGAAGAACAAATTCAAGCCTTGACTTTCGTTATTGAAAGATTCTCTGGGCAAAGTATTGAATGATGCAGAATGCATCAAGAAAAGATGGAAAGAATACACAGAGTCATTGTACCAAAAGGAAATGGTTAATGTTCAACCATTTCAAGAGGTACCATATGATCAAGAGCC
>NW_006408542.1:27365737-27382235 GCF_000296735.1 Chrysochloris asiatica | reverse complement strand
TCTTTGCCAATTTGGATGCCTTTAATTTCCCTGTCTTGCTGTATAGCTCTTGCTAAGACTTCCAGCACAATATTGAATAGGAGTAGTGACAAAGGGCATCCTTGTCTGGTTCCTGTTCACAGAGGGAAGGCTTTCAGTTTCTCTCTATTGAGAGTAATGTAGGCTGTTGGTTTTGTATATATGCTTTTGATTATGTTGAGGAATTTCCCTTCAATTCCTACTTTGTTGAGTATTTTTATCTGGAATGGATGTTGTATTTTGTCAACTGTCTTTTCTGTATCAATCTATATGATCATATGGTGTCTTTCATATTTCTTATTTATATGGTGTATTACATTGATTATGTTTCTAATGTTGAACCATCCCTTGCATCCATGATATGAATACCACTTGGTCATGATGTATTATTTTTTTGATGTGCTGTTGGAATCTGTTGGCTAGGATTTTGTTGAGAACTTTTGCATCTATGTTCGTGAGGGATATTGGTCTATAATTTTCTTTCTTCATGATGTCCTTCCCTGGTTTTGATATGAGGGTTATGCTTGCTTCATAAAATGTATTAGGAACTTTTCCATCCTCTTCTATATTCTGGAATAATTTGAATAGAATTCATGACAACTCTTCCTTGAATGTTTGTTAGAACTAACCAGGGAAGACTTTTGGACCTGAACTTCCTTTGTTTGGGAGTGTTTTGACGAATGGATCCATTTCTTCTTTTGTTATGGGTCTGTTCAAGTCTTCTCCTTTACTCTGTGTAAGTTTAGGTGGTCGTGTTTTTCTAAAAATGTATCCATCTCTTCTAAGTTTTCAAATTTGTTGGAGTACAACTCTTCATAGAATTTCTGTTATTATCCTTTTGATTTCTTTTGGTTCCAGTGTGACATCACCCATCTTGTTTCTAATGTGAGTTATTTGTGTCTTCTCTTTCTTTTCTTTTGTTAGACATTCCAATGGTTTGTCAATTTTATTAATCCTTTCAAAGAACCAGCTTCTTGTCCTGTTTATTCTTTTTGTAGTTTTTCTGTTTTTTATCTGATTATTTTCTGCTCTAATCTTTATTATTTCTTTTCTTTTGGTGGCTATAGGTTCTGTTGGTCTATTTCCAATTGTTTTAGATACTGTGTTAATATGTTAATTTTGGTTCTCTCTTCTTTTTGGATGTATGCATTTATCGCAAAACTTTTCCTCTCAGCACTGCTTTTGCTGTGTCCCAAATATTTTGGTATGTTGTGTTTTCATTCTAATTTTTTTCTAGGAACTTAGTGAGGTCAAATTTAATCTCTTCTACTATCCAGCCATTTTTTAAGCAGTGTGCTATTCATTTTACATGTATTCAACTTTAATTCCTTAATCTTATTATTGTTGATTTCTAGTTTTATAGTATTGTGATCTGAAAAGATGCTTTGTAATATTTTGATATTTGTAAATGTATGGCAGCTTGCTTTGTGACCTAACACATGGTCAATTATGGAGAATGTTCCATGGTGCACTGGAAAATAATGTGTATTTTGCTGTTGTTGAGAGCAACAACATGTAAAGAGCATTTACACATCTCTGAGGTCAAGTTGTTTGATTGTGCTGTATAGTTCCTCTGTATCTTTGTTGAGTTTCTTTCTGGTTGTTCTATTCCTTTTCGAAAGTGCCATATTAAAATCTCCCACTATAATTGTAGATTTGTCTATTTCTTTCTTCAATTCTAGCAGAGTTTGCTTCATGTATCTTGGCGCTTTTTCATTAGGAGCGTAGATATTTATTATGGTTATGCCATCTTCCCCTTTAATGATGAGATTGTGTCCTTCTTTATATTTTATGCTGCTTTTTGCCTTAAAGTTTATTTTATCAGAGATTAGTGTTGCCATTCCTGATAATTTTTTATTGCCATTGGCTTGGTATATTTTTTTCCATCCTCTAACTTTTATTCTGTTTTTGTCCTTGTTTGTTAGGTGTGTCTCTTGCAGGCAGCATTTTGAAGGGTCTTATTTTCTTATTCATTCTGCCACTCTCTGTCTCTTCACTGGTGCATTTAATCCATTGATATTCTGTGTAACTATTGATAGGTATGAATAATTGCTGTCATTATGTTAATTTTTTGTAGTATTGTTCCTTCCTTTGGTCTTTATGCCTTTTTGTGCTGAGTTCATGTTTTTTTTGTGCTATTTGTTGTCAGTTTCTCCATAGTTTTAATGTTTCCTTGGATCTTCATTTATTTTCATGGTAAGTTGTAAAGTGTTAACCTTCTTTGAGGTTACCCTATCATCTACCAACTTTCTCCATCTTTTAAGGCAGTCTATTGTATCTTGCAATCTACCTGACCTACTCACCACCTGGATCTCTGTTTCTATATTTTTTCCTTGTTTGACATTGTTATTATTTTGATCTTTGACCTCATAGAGTTTTTCTATAGTTTTTCTGTTTTCTTTCTCCTTTATTTCTGCTCTAATCTTTATTATTTCTTTTCTTTTGGTGGCTGTAGATTCCCTCTGTTGGTCTGTTTCTAATTGTTGTAGATACTGTATTAATGTGTTAATTTTGGTTCCTTCTTTTTGAATGTGTGCTTTTGTTGCAATAAATTATCCTCTCAGCACCACTGTTGCTGTGTCCCAAATATTTTGGTATATTGTGGTTTTGTTCTCGTTTATTTTTAGGAATTTGTGAATTCATTTTTATTTTTTTCTTCTATCCAGTTGCTTTTCAACAGGGTGTTATTCAGTTTTCATGTATTTGTCTTTATTGCCTTGGTCTTCCTATTGTTAATTTCTAATCAGCATTGTGATCTGAGAAAATGCTTTGTAATATTTTGATATTTGTAAATTTGTGGACATTTGTTTTGTGGCCTAAGACATGGTCTATTCTAGAGAATGTTCCATGCGCACTGGAAAAGGATGTATTGTTCTGTTGTTCGGTTGAATGCTCTGTACACATCTATGAGGTCCAGTTGGCTGATTGTGTTGTTTAGTTCCTCTCTGTCTTTGTCAAGTTCCTTTTTTGGTTGTTCTAACCATTTTTGAAAGTCATGTGTTAATATCGCCCACTATTACAGATTCATCAGTTTCTTTCTTCAAATCTATTAGAATTTACTTTATATATTTTGGAGCTCTTTCATTGGAAGCATAGATATTTATTATGGTTATTTCATCTTGTTCAATCTTCCCTTTAATCATGACATAATGTCCATCTTTATCTATTATGCTGGTTTTCGCCTTAACGTTTGTTTTATCAGAGATTAGTACAACCATTCTTGTTCATTTTTAATTGCAATTAACTTGGTATATTTTTTTCCATCCTTTGACTTTTAATGTGTTTTTGTCTCTGTGTGTGAGATGTGTTTCTTGAAGACAGCATATTGAAGGATCTTATTTTCTTATCCATTCTGCCACCCTCCGTCTCTTAACTTGTGCTTTTAATCCATTTACATTCAGCATTATTTTTGATAGATATGGATTAACTGATGCCATTATGTTTGTTTTTGTGTGTGTGTATGTGTGTGTGGTGTTGCTGCTTTCTTTGTTCTGCATGTCTTCCTATGTTGACCTCATGGTTTTTGTGTTCTTTCTTGTCAGTTTCCTCAAGGTTTTAATGTTTCCATGTTCTTGGATTTTCATTTTCTCAGTATATCATGAAGTGTTAATTTTCTTTAAGGTTACTTTATATTCCATTAACTTTTACCTTCATTTAGTGCAGTCTATTTTATCCTGTAATCCAACTGACCTTCTCACCATCTGGATCTGTGTTCCTGTGGGCTTATCTTCTTTCACACTGTAATTGTTTTGATCATAGACTGACCTCCCAGATCCTCTGAATTTGTTCTTATAGTTTTGTTTTGTTCTTGGCTCTTCCATCTGTCAACTGAGTTCCAGGAGGTGCTGCCACATATGTCTGTTCTTGTTGGTTCTCAGTCCACAGAACTCCCTTTAGGATATTTTGTAGTGCAGCTTGGCTTTGGAAAAATCCCTTAGCTTCTTTTATCATGGAATGTTTTGATTACACCATCATATTTGCTTGATAGCTTTTTTGGATAAAGGATACTTGGTTGGCAGTTTTTTTTCTTTCAGGGTTTTACGTATTTTGCCCCATTGCCTTCTTGCCTGCATGGTTTCAGCTGACTGATCTGAGCTTAATCTGATTTGCTTGCTGTTTTATATAACACTTCTCTTTTCCCTAGTTGCTTTCAGATTGTCTCCTTATCTTTGATTTTGGAAAGTTTGGTTATGATATGTCTTGATGATTTTCTTTTGGCTTCTCTCCTTCCTGGGGTTCGTTGAGCTTCTTGAATGCTTATCTTTTGCTTTTTAGGATGTTAGAGAAATTTTCTTCCAGCAACTCTTAAATGATCTCCTCTGCGGACTTGTGTGATTCTTACTGTTCTGGAATGCCTATAATTCTTAAGTTTATAATCATTATTCTGAATTACTTCTCAGGCATTTCCAAGTCCTGCCCTACTTCCAGAATGGAGTCCAGGTCTACCTTTAGGTCGTTTGTCTCAGACAATTTATCTTGTTTCTGGACATGTGCTGATATGGTCTTCTGGTTTTGTTTCTTGGACATGTTTGCTGTTTAGCTGTGGCCTTAATACTTAATTGAGTGTGTATTTTGGTATTTTTATGCTTTCTGATTGCCTCTGGTAGATGTGATCAGGAGTTGGGCTTCCCTTTTCACTCTTCTTATTGCTTAACTGAGTAACTTTGCAGATGTCTGCCTGCCTGGTGTATGGCAGTTGGTATTGGTACTTGCCTGGATTGTGGGGTTTTATAGGTTGACTATATGGGAGCAATTGCTGTATCTTCTTGGCTAACATAGGGAAAGAAAGAGACCCCTAAAAATAAAAGTGGGAACCAAAACCAAAAAACAAAGCAGCAACAGCAAAAAACAAAACAGATTGGATACTGTACTTTATAATTGCAGAAAAGAGAGAGGACAGAGAGAAGGGGGGGAAAATCTGTAGCCTAATATGAGTATGACTTTATTATCCTCTTTCAGCATCTTGCCTTCAAAACCACCTGATAAATTTCAAGATGCCATTGTTGGTTATGCTATACCTCAGGATTTAATTTCAGCCTGTTTTGTTTTAGACTCTCTCCCATTTCACACCCCCTGTTCTGGCCTTTTCCTTATTAATAAACATTTCATGGCCGACTATGGCCATTTTGCTCTGCTAGTTGTTTTTAAGTGGTTTACTGGCCCTTTAAATGATCCCTGTTCTGGTCTTTTCCCTATTAATAAAGTGTTCAGGGCTGGCTTTTTGTGCTGCTGGTTGGTTTTAAGCAGGAACTGGCCCTTTGACCACTGAGAGGATCTGTGTGCATGCATGGTAGAAGATAACTCCAGTTGTGGGGTTGGGGGTTGCCCACTCACTTAGGCATCCCCTCTAGTCACCAGAATGGAGGTGCCCAGAATGGAGGTGTGCAAACAGTGAAAGGCCAATGAACAGATACCAAAAAAATCATAACAAATCCAAATCAAACAAAGAATATTGTCCACCTGAGTTTCCCGCAGGTGTTAGTCTGTAGCAGGTCTGCTTGTTCCCCCACTTGGTCTTGCTGTTTGGTCTCATCCAAGTTGTCAGCTCTGGGCTGCTGAGCCCAGCAGATTCAAAAGTCTAAGATTTCTTGCTTCTGCTACAAGTTCCACTACCTATAAGCCTTCAAACTTTAAAAATACTCCTGCATATGTGGTTCAGAGTTTTGGAGCTTTCCCTTGAACCCACTTCACCTGGTATTCTGTGTTATTGCTGACGGAGATCTTCACTGAACCCTATCTGCCATTAAGCCCATCTCCCTACATATTACTCTTGCCCTACTGATATGTGAATATCTGTTAAATTATATTCCTTAATACACACTAGAACACATTCTTGCAAATAAATTCTATTCACTTCTCTATATCAAGTCCTCAAGAAGCCCCAGTGGAACAGAGGATAAAGCACTCAATTACTAAGTCAAACAGCAATAGGACAAACCCACCAGTCATACCCTGGGAGAAAAATGTGGCAGTCTGCTTTTGTAAAGATCTATATCTTTTGAAACCCTATGAGTTCTAATTTAGTCTATAAAATCACTATGAGTTGTAATTAATCCAACAGCAATATGGTTTTTGTTGTTGTTGTTGTTGTTTTGTTTTGTTTTAATCAAGTTCTCAGTACACATTCTGTCCGCATCCTAGTCATGTCACCCACATCTCCAGTCACTCATTCTATGCGCTGTTCAACTGGACTGGTAGGCCTGAAACTGAAAGCCTCCAAAGTCAGCTTGTATGATCATGTTTTCTTTCTTCACAACTCAGTCTTAGATTTGAAGTGGTCTCTGATACTTTTGTGATCACTAGCACCTTAAGGTAATTCTTAAGCCTATATTTTCAAAGATAGTATCCAGGAAACTGCCTAAGTTCTTGAAAAGGATTTGACATTTTGTGAGGATTAATATTCTTTTAATAAAAGAAAGTTTTGGAATGTTGAAGGAACTTGATTAAAGTAGTTAAGAAAGGTTTTCTGTAAATAGCTGTTGACATTACAGTGATGCAGCCAGGTGCAAATAGCACACTGATCAGATGTCCTCACATTCATACTCAAGTACTGGGCATGCGCAATGGTAGTCCTACCCAATCTACACTGGCTATTACTTCACAAAAAAACATGGGAAACCCCCAAATGAAATGTCTATATTGAGAGCAGAGACAAGTATGTTCAGTTTCATTTCAACTCTGCCTGTTTCTGCTCTGAATCTCAGCATTGCCTTCACTGTCATCATCTGGCTAAGGAAAAACCAATGCCAGATTGGATCAAGATGTCTTCCAACACTATTTGGCAGGTGTGTTGAAAGGAAAGCCAGAAGACAGAGTGATATTCTGAGAGGAGAAACTGTGATTGAAAACGGCATATGATGGAATACCTCAAAGGGGTTCTAGAACTTGCCCAGTGAAATAGGCCTCTTGTGGAGCCTTAGCAGTATATAGGACCTTAGGTGGAATCCTGAGCCCCATCCAGAACCTTCTGAGGTAGGACATTCCCACTAAAAAAGGACAAGCAGACCAGCCTGGAACAGCTAGAGTGACAGAAGATACATCTTCAAAGAAATATCATCAGGAAAAACCCAAAACAAAAAAGGCAATATGATTGGCTACTGCAAGAATAAACAAGTTGTCTCCCAGAACCCATCAAGCCAAGCAATCAAGTTCCTTCAGGAAAAACCCACCTCTAAGACTGAAACTCAAAGGGAACACATGAGTAGGCATGTAAGCTTGTTGACGACCACACTGATCTACTGGTGAGTGGAAGAGGGGGAAAGGCAGCAGTGAAGAAATGGGTTGAGTTCAATTACATTCCATAGAGTCCTGTTGACTGGGAAATGTGAAAGAGAAGAGGAAGGGCTAGTTGGTCCAAAGTGTGGTGAGACCTGGGGACACCTGAGCCCATGGACAAGGATATAATCACAGAGGACTAGAGTTGAAAATGAAGCATCCAGCTGATATGGAGTGAAAAGGACATGCACAAGAACACCCAAAGTTGCAAATAGTACCCACTTGACCTAGCCTCAGAACCTGACTAGAGGAAGATTAAAAAAAAAGAAAAAAAGAACAAAACAATTTTTGATAAAGGAAAGAAGGGTAAAATGCTACAATTTGATAAACCTGACCTATACTTATGGAGGTAGTAACTCTAAATACCAACAGAGAGGGAAGGAGAATTAAGTATCAATGCTTTTCCCTCTGTACACACGACAGATAGGGATAGGCGACTTAGACATTGGCTACCTAAAATGAGGGGGCAATAAAGGCACGAAGTGACTGGCTTACAAGGTTTCAAGGGGGAGTTTAGTTTAAGGTGTGGGGAGAAAGAAAGAGTCCCCACTGTATAGTTTTCATCTTGTCAAGATGGGTCTGGGTAAAAGAGATGAGGATAAGATTCTTAAGATTCAACAGAGAGTAATTGTTATCATGACTAACTGCGACTGTCACAATTATAAAGGTAGAAGTTTTATAACAAAAAAAAAAACAGGGGAGTGGTTAATCTTACAGTCCAGAAACAGAGGACTCTAGGACCATCAAGGGAGAAGAGCACAAGTGGAATGGAGGACCGTGTCCAGAGAAGCAGCAACACCAGAGATGGAGACAGAGATAGGGACATGGAGAGAGGGAGCAGCTGAGGACCCTAGGTTCATGGGAAAAGAGGGACTAAAAACTGGTGGTCAGGAGACAGACTTGCAGAATGTAACCTTTGGTGGTGTAAATTATTACATATGCCTAAGTGTTTAAAAAAAAAAAAAAAAAGAGCTAAAGTGAAGAGAGAGAAACACAGTTATCTGATGGTACATGGAGGGGATTATAATCATTGCATTGAAATAAGGTGTATGATTTGTTGAATGTAAAACTGATGATCTGCCCTGTAAACTTTCACTCAATCCACAATAAAAACCTTAAAAAAAAAAAAATTAAAAAAGAGAGAGAAAGGCATATGTTGATTGTTGTGCTCCTTTTTTTTCTCCCTTCTATATTTCCCAACTAAATGATGTCATTTATTCTGGAATTTCAGTATTGAAAGAATAATATTTAGAGGAATTTGAATCAGAAAAGGACAGGAATGAGAAGGTGTGCAATATGGTTTAACTGGTTGCGACAATAGGCAGGAGCCCTTTCTCCACTTAACATTTTGCTGTAAAGTCTAAATCCTTGGAAGATTAGTATCTTAACTGATAACTAATTTGCTGTTAATATCTTGTTGTTGTTATGTGCCCTGGAGTTGGTTCCGACTCATAGCGACCATGTACAGGGTTTCCAAGCCTGTAAATCTTTATGGGAGCAGAAAGCCTCACCTTTCTACCATGGAACAGCCGGTAGTTTCGAACTGCTGACCTTGAGATTAGCCGCCCAATTCATAACCACTACGCCATTTACTCAACAAATATTAATTGAACTCCTATTTTATGTCAGGCATGGCTCTTGAGAACTTTAAAGAAAAGGTAATTCTCATGCTTTAGAAATTATACCAATTATTCCAGATACTCATTTTTTTTCTGTTACCTCCTTCTGAAATCTTTAACTCCCCCAAATGCACATCTGTGTATTTCTACTCACAGAGACACACACACCCAAACACATGTTTCAATTTTATTAGACTCAGGTGTGATGGGTTATTTGTAAAGGTGCTTGAAATAATTTTATCAATCTCAGTTTATACATCCCTTTGCAGTGTGACTGTCCCATCCCTTAAATCTAGACCTCCCTGGTGATTTGCTTTGACTGATAGAAGGCTGTGTAAGTGATGGTGTGTGCAATTCTCATCCAGGCTTTAAATGGCCTCACAGCTCTTCTCTTGCCTGTTCAACAGGAAGACATGAAAATAAGACAAATCCAAACCATGTAGTCTCCAGTCACAAAATAACCACAGCCACATGAGTAACGTCCAATCAATGTTGCATAAAATGCAGACACACCATCGTACCTGAAGCCAGGTTAAATTGCTGATCTGTGAAAGAATGGGCAAATTACTGGTAGTTGCTTTAAGTCATTAAATTTTGAGGTCATCTGTTATATAGCAGAAGATAGTTGAGAGAGAAAATGGAATCAGAAATGGAGTGATGACTTAATAACAATTTAAAACATGTGCCACCAACTTTGAAATATGGTGTATGGAGGCAAAGGCTCTAGAAGACTTTAAGAAATACAGTCTGTGTTGTGTAGTTGCGGAGGAATCGGACAGACTGATGCAATACCTTACAAGAGAAATATGTTCAGGATAACTAAGATCTCATAAATGATCTGATTCATCTATCTTTTCCCAGTGGTTTGTTGTTATTGCTTTAAAGTGCTGTTGTGTCAATTCCAACTCATAGCAACCCTGTATAGGGTTTCCAAAGAGCAGCTGGTGAGCTTCAGTTACCGACCTTACAGTCCAAATGACTTTGCAGTCTGACACATTAGCCCACAGCACCAGACCAGGACTTCTTGCAGTTAGTAGACCAGTGTTTTTTCTACAGTGCTATCTCAGTACTCCTCCCAATGATTAACTTTTCACTTATGGAGTGAAAGAATAGATGCATAGCCAAATATGAATGGAAAGAAAGGGTTAATAATTAGCATTAGATTGGCATTTGGATTAGACCTTGAAGGATCTTTTAATTTTTTTCCCCCTCCACCTAGAGTATTACTGTGTGAGGATTTAATGAAATTAATAAAAACAAGAAAACCTAAAACACCCAGGCATGTTGAGAATTAGGTATGGAGTGAGGGTGATTGGGAAGGAGACCGCAACAGCATTTTAACATTTGAGATGAATGTCCTTGGATATCATGTTAATTAATTTGAGCTTCACTTTATAGACAGTAGTTTACATACATGCTTTTGTCATAAACATATATTTTTGGGTTTTGTTTTGTATTGTTAAACTTGATTGAAGTGTGTTTAGAAATCAATCAAATCTAGTAATCTAGTGGCTGGCTACTGCTCTCAACTGCTCTGAAATGGATCACATTAAAAGGTCCTGAATAGAGTGGGATAAAATGTAGAACAAAACTGAACAACAACAAAAAAAGACCAGTCTTACTGCTTACCTGGAGAATGGTAGAACCACAAAACCATGGCCCTTGGTCATTCTTTATGTCTGTAACTGAACTCACTCTCGTATTTCTTTCAAGTCAATAGAAAGATATGTTGGAGTGACAACAACAGTAGTAATGCATGCACAGCACAGAATGATAAACCAATCAAAGTTAAAAAAAAAAAAAAAAATCAGTATCTACCCAAGGACAAAATTCAGAAGGGTGAAGAAAGGAAGGATGGAAACGCAAGGAGGAAGAGGGTGTTAAATGGAGGGGACAGCAATTGATATAGAATGAATATATGGTTTGTTGAATGCAAAACTGGTGATCTGCTCTGGAAACCTTCACTCAATTCATAATAAAAATGTTAAAGTAACAAAAAAGAAATGTAAAGTATGATTCCATATTTAACATATTCAAGCTATTAGTTCAGATATCTTTGAAGAAAACAACTTTAATTAAAAAAGAGGAGGAAGGAAACGAAATCAATCAGATCAGTACAATCTATCCTACTTCCCTGATACCAACTAAATAGAAGAAATTCAATTCCAACTCAAATCCTCATAATTCAATTCTAATTAAATTGCATATACACATCTTTCTCTGACCAATGAACTTTGCATCTCTCACCAAAGCTAGGTCAGATTTCACAGTCCTGCCACCTCTACCTAAAAACTCATATGTTAGCCTCAAACTTGGAGATAAGCCATGCACCCTCATCTCTGACCAACTGGCTACAAATTTGGGAGCCAGTTATAACTTTGGGGGGCCTCAGGCCCCCTCACTCTGATTTACTGGCTCTGGTAGCATAGTGGTAACAATCGGGCTGTGAACTGCAAGATCAGCACTTTGAAACTACCAGCTGTTCTGCAGGAGAAAGATGAGGCTTTCTGCGCCCATAAAGATTTACAGCCTTGGAAATGCTGTACAGGGTCACTATGAGTCGGAAGCGACTCCACGGGACCCAACAACAACAACAACAGCTACTACTACTCCCTTGGGCTTGATAAAATTCACTTGAACAACTCACAGAACTCAATAAATCACTATACTCACAATTAAAGTTTTATTATGTTGTTGTTGTTGTCAGGTGCCATCGAGTCGGAACCGACTCATAGCGACTCCATGCACAGCAGAACGAAAGTTTTATTATAGTAACAAGGAAAAGAAATAAAGGGTGAGGTCTGGAATGTTCTTAACATGGAACTTTAGCATAATTTAGCATAAAGAGGTAGCATATTAGCATAAATTCTCAGGTGTCTTCTAACCGGTTTCATCAAAGACACTTCAAACACTGAGGAAACTCCAAGGTTTTAGAGATTATTCCAAAGGAATCAAGCAAAAGTTCAAAATATTTGAATAATGTTAAATTGCTTTTCTAACAGAATTGCTTTTGGCACTTGCACATGTATTGCTTCTGGGTTACTATGGACACTTAGCAGTTATTTTATTTTTTATTTTTTGGCCTCTGTGTATATTCTAGACAACAGTAAGTCTTGTGAGAAAAAATTTTTCTTTCAATTCAAAAATGTGGTTCTAGCTTTGGAGAGTTTTTATTGCAATAAGGAAGGACAGCTGAAACAGACATAATTATGTTTCATCTCAATCATAACATTTTTAAACCTTTTGCATTCATTATAACTCAACTTTCTCAAAAATAACCTATATTAATTAGAACATGTTTTCCACCTTTTATTAATGAAACTGAGGCCCAGAGGAACTTAAGGATTTGACTAATGTCAGATAGCACCCTAGATTCAGAGATAACACCAGCTCATGATTATTAAACGTTGAGAGGAATAGCTACCAATTCCTGCATTGTTTCAAAGATGCATTGCTACTGTTCCATGTGTCCTTTCCTAATTCACTGATACTACATGTAATAGTTAAGGTTTTGTGTCAACTTGAGTAGGTCAGAATTCTGAGTTGTTTGGCAGGTGAGCTGTAACTAAGCCCCATGGTGGGATCTAATATAATATAATCTACTCTATGATGAGGACTGCTGCAAGCAGCCAATCAACTGAAGGAAAGCTTCCCCAAGGGTGTGGCCTACTTATTATATAGTGAACATTCAGGCAACATTTGCTTGCTCTCTGTTGTGTCTGGATCTTGCATCTGACTCATCCTTTGGTTCTCTCAGCTTGAACCAGTGGCCTGCTCTATTAGTTGCTGATCCTGTGAGTTGCCAACATCCTGTCTGCTTACCTGTCTGCTATCTGACTTGCTTCTTACTTGCTTGCCATCTGACCTTGGCACATCAGCTCTATGGCTATGTGAGTCAGAAACCTCCAGCCTGACTTTTAACTCACCCTAATGTGGTGCTATGGGTTAAAGTGCTGGACGGATGGCAAAGTTGGTTTGAACTGCAAGGTCAGTAGTTCAAGCCCACCAGCCATTCCTTGAGAATCCTACACAGAGTTGCTATGGGTCAGAACCATGTTGAGAACATATAACAAGAGTATGACACTGTGGGTTAATGTGCTAGACTACAAAGTCAGTTTGAACCACAAGGTCAGTGGTTCAAGCTCACCAGCCACTCCTCAGAAACCCTATACAGGGTCACTATGGTTCAGAATGACTTCACGGCACTAAAGAACAACTGTGGGAGCCATTTCCTTGATATAAATCTCTCTTTATATAAACATATATAATCTTCACTGGATTTGCTTCTCTAGAGAATCCAGCCTAAGACACTACATTATCTTTCATATTAAAATTTCAAGAGCATAAGATGTATATTTTGGATTGCTTTTCAGGGCATTAATCACTTCTTTTTGGTGATAATCTTAAAAAAAAAATTGTTGGTGATTATCTTCCATAAAGCAAAACCCAAATCCATGCTAATTCCAACTCATAGTAATTCTATGAACAGGGCAGAATTGACCCAGGGTTTCCAAGATTATAAATCTTGATGTATGCAGACTGAATCAAAGTAATGATTTAAAGTGTTATATTCAATGCAATAATAAATATGACAGCAATTACAAATAAGAGAGAAAGGTAAAAAATAACAGAACTTTAGGACACAGTTTTCCAGTGGAGCCACTGGTGAGTTCAAACTGCCAACCTTTCAGATAGAAATGGTGTGTTTTACAACTGCATTACTAAGGCTCTTGCATTAGGCAAAGACTTTTAGAATTGAAAGAGTCTTTTTTCTTCTAGTTAAAAAATAAGGAAGTTAATATTCCATTGTAAGCACACATGCTTTGTACTCCTAAAGTCTATTGAAATAAATTAAATAAAGAAGTAAGAAACACCAGAACAGAAAAAAAGAAGAGAAGAAAGGCATGAAAAAAAGGAGGAAGGGATAAAATAATGTTCTCAACAACATAAAAACTATACCTATACCAGACCTTAGATTTTTGTGTCAAATTATCTTTGTGTTTATTTAACAAAGTATTTCTTTCATTAAATGCATTTACAATCATGAAAATAAAGCATGTTGTTTCTGCTATACATAGCTAAGGACAATGCTGATGTCTTTCCAAATGGAAGAGAAAAATCCAGTTTTAAAATAGCTGATTTTTATGTTTTATTTATTTCCACATTTCACAAACAAATATTATTTAAAGTACTTTTGTTATTTCTACTAATTTTATGCCACATTCAGAGATACCATATGTTATCTTTGGTGGTAGTTGTGGTTCTGTGCTGTGGAGTTGATTTCAACTCATAACCACCCTACGTAGGGTTTTTGAAGTTGTAAATCTTCATGAGAGCAGAAATCACTTTTCTCCCATGGAGCTACTGGTAGCTTCGAACTGCTGACCTTGGGTTAATAGCCAAATCATACCAGAGTTCTTTAAGCTATGCTCAAGAAACCAAAATATAAAGAATTTTCCCAGTTAATATTAGTATGCAATCATTTTTACCTGTTGTCTATCCCAATGTTAGGAGCTATGGTAGGTAGCATAATGGTTACAAGTAAGACTGTTAGCCTAAAAGGTCAGAAATTCGAGCCTACCAGCCGTTCCATGGAGAAAGATGAGGCTTTCTGCTCCCATAAAGATTTATAGCCTCAGAAATCCTACACAGCGTCACTACGAGTTGGAACTGACTCCACGGCACATCATCATCACCATCTGAATATGTGACTTTTTCTTAACCTGTCTTTTTTTCAACTGAAGGAAGGAGAAATTAAAAATTGCAAAATTATTAGAACATACGTTAGTAATCCAAAGGACAAACAAGTATGTTGTACGATTTTTTTTTCAAAACAATGACTCAAAATGATCCACTCAATTAAATAATAAATTTGCCTACAACTACAAATAAGAGGAAAAGGCACAAAATATTAGAACTTCACTTTCTCTGAACATGTGAAACTCAGTTAAGTTTCCTATGTCCTGACAATCATGTTTTTCAAAAAAAACTGAACTTGGTGAATACAATATTATTCAAGCATATGAATGATTGCTTAAACTACTAGTTCTTTGACTTCAGAGAATTAAAAAAATCCGTTTGCAAATTCTTTTCTTCTTGGGCATTACAGGTTCCTCCACTGGAGAAATGAGTCAGTGAGCCCTCCAAAGTAAGCCGCCGTCCTTCTTGAGTACTCACTGGCTGCATGGTTGCTAATTTGCTCATTATTACTTCAGTGCACTAAATGATACTTTGTTGGCTTGAAATAGTTAATGATTTTGTTAATTACCTAATTTACTCCTAGGGAACACTCTCTACTAGGAGGAGCTGGCTGAATACAAAATACTGTGTGCCAGATGCTTTGACTCTCATCTCTGAAAACACCTAGGGAACTGCAGAAGAGGGATTTCCCTTGTCCTCATTTACCCTGAGGGAACTGCAGGAGAAGGGCACTCCTTAGCGCAACAGAATATAATGTACTTCTGTTATTGGCTTTTGGAGGAGTTGAGGAGTCATAGAACAGGAAATATGCTTTAAAGCAGCAAGTTAGAAGAAGAATTGAATTTACTTGAAATTAAATGGATGAAATATTTTGAAAATTAATTGCAAATATAGTCATCATAACTTGAGCAGAGTAAGTAACTTATAATCTTATTTTCATGCTTGGTTTAAAAATCAGGGGAAAAAAAGAGGAAGACCCTCAAGTGACACCACCTTTTTTAGGGTCTTCCTTTATTATTTTGAGTTGATTACATTGGATTGTTTCTTCAAATGTCTAACACCTACTAAGGGTACATCCCTAGTAGGTGAGGTGATAATGTTCTTCATCCTGTCCACATTCACTCTCCAGCTATGTATTTGTTGTTATTGTTTATAGCTGTGTGCAACATAATGAAACACGCATGGTCCCACAATATATATATTCACAGTAGTTGCTATGCTCTAGCCCAGCGTTGCAGACACTGTGTCCATCCATTTCATTGAAGGTCTTCCTCTCTTTTCCCTAACTCTCTGCTTCTCTAAGCATGATGACCTTCTCCCCATACTAGTTCCTCTTTTTGAAATGTATTATCTTTTTAAGCTTTTTATTGTGAATTGAGTGAACATCTAGAGAACAGATCATTAGTTTTACAGTCAACCAATCATAGAATCCATCTCATTTCAATGATTGCACTCCTTTCGTACAATATTAATTATCCCACTTCTTCCCTGTGATCCTTATTTCCACCCACCCTCCTTCCCAACCCTTCTCAACATTGTTCATAGGTAAATGCTGCCCTTTTGATCTTGAATAGTTGACCATTCCATTCCACGGCATTCATACCTTACTAATGTCATTGTCCCTGCTAATTAACTATCTACCACTTAGCTGAAAATTATGTTCAGTTCCAGACCTGAAGAGTAATCAAGGGGCATAGTCTTGGGTTCCAGGTTCCACCAGTCCCTTTCTGAGCAGTAAGACAGATATTTTTCATAATTTTGAGATTTGTTCCATATTTTCAAGCTCTCCATTCAGAACCTTCTAATGGGATCCCTTTCAGAACACCATCTAGTAATTCTGATCTCAGTTTGTGGAGATGTATGTTCACATGTTCCATTAGTCCATT
>NW_006408542.1:27362164-27363502 GCF_000296735.1 Chrysochloris asiatica | reverse complement strand
TGCCAAAAGAACAAACAAATCTATGTTGGAAGTAATACAGCCAGAATGCTCCTTAGGAGCCATTATGGCCAGACTTCATCTCTCATGTTTCAGACATGTTTTCAGGAGGGACAGACCAATCCCTAGAGAAAGACATCATGGTGGTTAAATGGAGGGCTAGCGAAAAAGAGGAAGACTGTTGATGAGATGGATTGACACAGTGGCAGCAGCAATGGGCTCAAGTGTAGTAATGATTGTGGGGTTGGCACAGGACCAGGCTGTATTTTGTTCTGTTGTACACAAATTTGCTATAATGTGGAACTGACTCAATAGTACCTAACAGCAACAGTATCAACAACAACGTCTTTAGTTTTCACTAGTCTTCTTTCCTGTTCACAAGGAGAGAAAAATAGTTGCACCTTATATGATTACTCTTTAGCTTTTAATATCCAGTCACTATATGGTGTGGTGTTGTGGGTTAATGTGCTGGACTGCAAAGTCATTTGAGCCTCAAGGTTGGCAGTTTAAGCTCATAAATTTCTCCTCAGAAACCCTATAGAGGATTACTATGGTTTGGAACTGACTAGACGGCATTTAACATCAACAACAACTCACCAAACTAGGATGCAGAACATTATTTTCATGGACTATGTTATGCCAATTGACCATGGTGTCCCCTGAGACAATGGTTCTGGGGTCCCAGGCCCAGACATTGATTTTTTTAAGGCTCTTGGCAATTTCAGAAGTTTTCATAACTTTGCCTCTGTATGCTCTACCACATTTATAGATATTCCTGCAGCAAAGGTAAATACCAATACATACATATTCTGTCAACCCTTTATATATATGTAGGTATATTCCAACATATACCTCCCTCCCATAACACTTCAGCTTATATCTGTCTATGTATCATCCCGCAGATCACTGTTGATGCAGGGTTTTGTATGTGATAGCATTTACCTCTTGCACTCCTCCCTGTGTTTTCCCCTATCTTGAGCATTCTTCTACCAATTTCCCTCTTATTGTATATTACCTGTGAAAAAAAGTCTTGATGATCTGCTTCTGTAAATGTAACAGAAAAAGCAAACACAAAAAACCCCCAAAACTGTGAAGACCAATTTTCCTCCCCAATTCCATGCATCGCAACTGACTGTACAACAACTGGTTTGGGTTTGGGTTGGTTATAAGTAGCAGGCAAACATTGGGAAAAAATGTTGCTTAGCCAGGGGCTAAGCACATCCTGAAACACTGGTAGTACATTAATAAGCAGGAACTAAGACTCTGTTGCCAACATTCATCTGTCAGTTTGTCATACAGTGGTGGCTTGCAAGTTGCTGTGATAATGCAGGCTGTATCATG
>NW_006408542.1:27359098-27361719 GCF_000296735.1 Chrysochloris asiatica | reverse complement strand
CACTCCAAATACGACTGGGATGGAGCTGCCTCCTTAAAGTAGAGATGACCATAATGACATGAATGGAGTAAAGTTTTGGGGACCTTCATTTGCTGATGGGACACAGCCCAAAATGTGGAGAAACAGCTACAAACATCCATTATTAATTGGAGCATGAAATATATACAATGTGAATCTAGGAAAACTGGAAGTTATCAAAAAATGAAATGCAATGCATACAGATCAATATCCTAGGTATTAATGAGCTGAAATTGATTGAGGAGCTGTAGGATAAGCACTGATCACCAGGTTGGTTCGAACCACAAAGTCAACAGTTCAAATCCATCAGCTGCTCTAGGAAATGCTATACAGGGTTGCTATGGGTCAGATCTGACTCAATGACACTTAACAGTAACTATAACATCAATTCTAAATCTGACAATCATATGACTTACTATGATGGTAACAGCAAATTCAAGATGATTGGCTTCTCATTTATTCTAAAAGGAATATTTCAACATCTGTCTTGAAGTGCAATACTGTTGGTGATAGGATAATATCCATGTGCCTACAAGGAAAACCAGTTAATACCACTATTATTCAAATGTATGTACCAACCACTAAAGTCCGTGATGATGAAATTAAAGAATTATATCAATGTTTTCAGTCTGTTACTGATAAAATGTGCAATCAAGATGCATAGATTATTATTGACAATGGGAATGCATAGATTGTAAACAAAGAGGAAGGCTCAGTAGTTGGAAACTATAACCTTGATGAGAGAAATAATGCTGGAGAGCATAAGATAGAAATTTGAAAGACCAACAACTTATTCATTACAAATACCTTTGTTGAACAACATAAAAGCTGACTATACAAATGATCCTAACCAGATAGAACACACACAGGAATCAAACTGACTACATCTGTAGGAAGACACAGTCAAAACAAGATTGGGGCAGACTGTGAAACAGACTATCCGTTGCTAATATGCAAATTAAGACTGAAGCTGAAGAAGATTAAAACAAGTCCACAGGAGAAAAAAATTGACCTTAAAGATATCCCACCTAAATATAGATACCATCTGAAGAACAGAGTTGATGCATTACACATTAAAGAACCAAGACCAGGAGATTGTGGAATGACATCAAGAACATCATACAGGAAGAAAGCAAAAGGTCATTAAAAAGAATGGAAAGAAAGAAACACCTAAATAGATGTCAGAAGAGACTCTGAAACTTGCTCTTGCATGTAGAGAAGCTAAAGTGAATGAAAGAAATGAAAAAGTAAAAAAGCTGAGGGGGAAATATCAAAGATAACTCAAGAAGACAAAGTCAAGTCTTTCAAATATGCAAACATGTGGAGTTAGAAAACCAAAAGGGAAGAGCATGCTCAGCATTTTTCAAACTGAAAGAAATTAAGAAAAAAAATGCAAGGCTCGACTTCCAATATTGGAGGATTCTATGGACAAAATATTGAATGATGAATAAAGCATCAGAAGAAGATGGAAAGATTATATACAATCACATACCAATAAGGAATCATAGATGTACAACCATTTCAAGTGGTAATATATGATCAAGAACCAGTGGTATTGAAGTAAGAAGTCAGAGCTACACTGAAAGTATTGGTTAAAAACAGACTTCAGGAGTTTATGGAATACAATTGATATCTTTCAACAAACTAATGCAGCACTTGAGGTGCTCACTGATCTGTGCTAAGAAATTTGAAAACACCTACCTGGCCAATTGCTTTGAAGAGATCTACAATTTTGTTCATTCTAAAGACATGTGACTTAATGGAATGCAGAAATCATAGAACAATATCATTAGTATCACATTCAAGGAAAAATTTCCTCAAGATAATTTTAAAATGGTAGCAAAAATACATTGACAGGGAATTGCCAGAATTTCAACTGTGTTCAGAAGAGGACGTGGAACTAAGGATATCATTGCTGGCATCAGATGCATTTTAGCTGACTGTTGAGAATACCGGAAAGATGTTTGTGTGTGCTTTATTGTCTATGCAAAGGTTTTAGATTGTGTAGACAATGACAAACTATGGACAATGTTGCAAAGAATGGGTATTGTAGAACACTGAATTGTGCTCATGAGGAACCTGTAACACATACCATGAGGCAGATGTTATAGAACACAGGGGATAATGAATGGTTTAAACTCAGGAAAGGTGTGCACCAGAGTAGTATACTTTCACCATAGTTGTTCAATCTATATGCTGAGCAAATAATCTGAGAACATGGATTATATGAAGATGTATGTAGCAAATGGATTGGAGGAAAACTCATTAACAACACGAGATATATAGATGAACAACGTTGTTTGCCAAAAGCAAAGAGGACTTTAAAAACTTACTGATAAGGAGATAAATATTCATACTTATCCCACATTATCCAAAAGAATGTGGGGATTATTGCACAATATCCTTAATATCACATGCAAGTAAATTTTCGACAACGTCGTCAGTGTAGCTTGGGTTACTTCCTTCAGTACTATAGTGCTTGATCGTATTCTACCTCCTGAAATAATTGAATGTACAACGGTTTTTTGGTACAGTGACTTTGTATATTCTTTCTTTTTTGATGCTTCCTTTGTTGTTCAATATTTTGTACATAGCATCCCTCA
>NW_006408542.1:27356874-27358216 GCF_000296735.1 Chrysochloris asiatica | reverse complement strand
ATAAGTATAAATACAGAGAATTATCTCAAGAAATTGACTTACACAGGCTACTAAATTCTAAGTTCCTGGGTCCTATGTCAAGCTGGCAGCATCTCCTGACTCAGCTGTGTTGTTGTTAAATGCCATTGAATTGGCTCCAACTCATAGCGACCCTGTATAGGGTTTCTGAAGAGCATCTGGTGAGTTTGAACCGCCAAACTTGTGATTAAAACTGATAGTCCAGTGCTTCTCCTATAGCACCACAACAAGACGCCTGACTCAGCTGAAGGGGTAGGATTGTAAACCTAAGAGTGGCTGATAAGTTGGCAGGCTGTTAGCTATAACAGCTAATGAATACAAGATCGGTTGGTAAGATGGAAGGCTTCTGATGACTCCTGGGATTAGTAGACAATATTGGCTGTTGGTTCAAGTCCAAAGACCCAGAGTCAAATAATGAGCCACATGTAGGATCCATACACAGCTTTATCAGAGCCTCCACATATTGAAAGCAGACCACACACCTGAGGTAACTTCCATTCAATTGAATAACTGCTCATAGAAGATCTCATCATAGAATTGACCAAATTATATTAGATCTCATTGTGGGGATGACCACATCCTAATTGCCAAACCACTGAGAATCGTGTCCCAGGCAAGTTAACACACAATGAACCTTAAATATCCTACAGGTGTAGTTAACTATATGATTGTCTAGTCTAAACAACTAATGCCAACTCCTTTCAGCTCACTTGTTGTTTTAAAGTGCCACCAAATCAGATCTGACTAATAGCAACACTGTATAGGGCTTCCAAAGAATGACTGATGGGTATGTACAGTCTACCTTGTACTTAACTATCCAGTGCTGTGTGGATAAGCATCGATCCACAAGATCAGTTTGAACTTAGAGTTTCGCAGTTCAAACTCACCAGTCACTTCTCAGAAATCTTACATAGGGTCATTATAAGTCAGAATGGACTCAAGAGCACTTAATAACAACAACCCCAGCAAATGAATGTGTCCAAAGTTTTGCTTCATCCTTGTCATTAAGGTCAACTCTAATTTGAGGAAGCAGCTCTTGCCTAGTTATAGCTTGATTGCCTTCCAAAGTGAAGGCCTCATCTTTCAGGATGAAGTAACCTCAGCCAATCATAGGCTTTCAGCTGCTATGTTTTCAAAAGATGGCTTATTAGTCTGTCTTAGTCTGAAAGTTCTCTGAAACATGACTTCATGTGTGATCTGACTGGTATTTCAAATACTGCGGCCATAGCTTCCCCATGTGGATACCAAAAAATTTTAAGAGAATTACCTCACCAACGGATTTGAAGATATCCATATTTGTGCCTAATCCAAATGGATGACCCAA
>NW_006408542.1:27342988-27355904 GCF_000296735.1 Chrysochloris asiatica | reverse complement strand
AGTCAGAATGCTCCTTAGAAGTGAGGATGGCACTTGTCTCTCATGCTTTGGACATGTAGGAGACATCAGTCATTGGAGAAGGACATCATGCTTGGGAAGGTGGATGGTTAACAAAAAAGAGCAAGGTGAAATGGTACCTTTTCAGCAAGGGTGGGCTCAAACAAAACAACATTTTCTGGTTTTATGCAACAAATCCCTAGAAATCAGAACTGACTTAAAGGCACCTAACAACAAAACAGCGTCTACCATCACAGTAACATGTGAGTCACCAGTATTAGAAATTGACAGACCAGAGGTGGATCCAACTTTAATGAACCTAAACAAATACCTTAAGTATACTAAACCTTAATTTCTGTATCTGTAAAAAGATACTCAAAGTAATTTTAAAGAATTGTTATATAGATAAAATAATGTGTACCACCTAAGACTTTTCTAGAGTATGGTATGATTTCAGTAAATATTGTTGTTCAGTGCCATTGAGTAGATTGTGACTCATAGTGACCCTGTATAAGAAACTCCCTGGGGTTTCCAAGGAGCGACTGGTAAGTTTGAACCACTGATCTTGTAGTTCAAACTGATTTTATAATCCAGTGATTTATCCCAAAGTGCCATACCAGGACTCCCAAATATTAATTGTTGTTGTTTAGTGCAGTCGTTGAATCACTTCCAACCCTTAGAGACCCTGTATAAGGTTTCCAAGGAACAGCTGGCGAGCTTGAATGGCTGATCTTACTGTTCAAACCGATTTTGCAATCCAGCGCATTAACTCAGACCACCACACCAGAACTCCAGAAAATTGTTGTTGCAATGTGCTGTCATTGAGTCGGTTTTGTTCCATAGTGACCCTGAATAGGGTTCCCAAGTAGCAACTGATAAGCTTGTGGTTCGAATCAGATTTGCAGTCCAGGGCATTATTTTCTTTACTTCCCCTTATTTTTTTCCTAAAATCTGACATCTTTTCTTCTGTGTTGTTGTTGTTGTTGTTGTTAAATGCTGTTAAGTCAGTTCCGATCCATAGGGACCCTGTATAGGGTTTCCGAGGAGCAGCTAGTGAGCGTAAACCACCAACCTTGCATTTCAAATAGCTTTGCAGTCTGGTGCATTAATCCACAGCGCCACACCAGAGCTCTGTTAGTGCCGTTGAGTGGATTCCAACTCATTCCCACCCTGTAGGGTTTCCAAGAGTAGCTGGTGAGCTTAAACCACGGATCTTGCAGTTCAAACGACATTGCAGTCTGATGCTTTAGCCTACAGTGCTACACTAGGTTATTGACAAAATTTCTTCTGTAATCATATAATATGGACAATTCTTAATAATCTTCGTTTCCTTTTGGTCTTTTTGTGCAGAAGAACTGAATCACATTATCTTAATTTCTACACTGTACATGCTCATATTTGTGTTACTGTGTTGAAAATCAAATAATATGGCTGGCATCAATTGTCATTTTAACTTTATCCTAGAGGTTTTTATCTTAAATACATGCAGATGATTGACATGTACTAACTCATTTAATTTATTGCAGAGTGTTCATGTCAAAGCACAAAAGATTTCAAGATATGTATTTGTTGTTGCGGTTGCTAGGTGTTGTTGAATTGTTCCTACTCAGAGCAATCCTATGCACAAGGGAACAAAACATTACCCAGTCCTGCGCCGTTGTTCTCACAATTATTGTTACATTAGAGCCCATTGCTACTGCCACTGTGTCAATTCATCTCATTGGGCAAGAGTGTGGGTGGAATCTTCCACTTGTTTGCTGACCGTACTCTGGTAGCATAGTGGTTACAAATCGGGCTGCTAACCTCAAGGTCGGCAGTTCGAAAATACCAGCTGTTCCACGGGAGAAAGATGAGGTTTTCTGCTCCCATAAAGATTTGCAGCCTCGGAAACCCTGTACAGGGTCACTATGGGTCGGAACCGACTCCACGGTACTTAACAACAACAACAAAACTATAATATTGATTTAAGAGTGATCAAAAAAATCAAGGTAATAGTATGAAAACTTGCATAACAATTTTATATTTTGTATTATATATATTAAACTAACAAATTCCTAGAATAATCCAAGTTACCAACAATGAAACTTGAAAACAAGAAACAAAACCAGAAGAATCTTGTTGTTTTGTTGTTAAGTGTCATCGAGTCGGTTCCGACCCATAGCTACCCTATTTAGGGTTTCTGAGGAGCAACTGTGAGCTTGAACCGTTGACGCTGTGGTTCAAACTGACCTTCTAATTCAGCTAATTAACTCACAATACCACACCAGGACTCCAGAAGAATTTTAGGACTCAAATAAACTGGACCAAAAATTACAAAATTGTTTCTAAACAAAATTCTGTGTTCATCTGACTTCATCGGTGAATTCTACTTAACAGTTAAGGAAGAAATATTACCAATATTACATAAACTCTTAGACCATGAAAAAGGAAACACTTTGCAACTAATTTTAATCTGGTAAGGAGCTCTGGTAGCGTAGTGGTTACGAATCGGGCTGCGAACCGCAAGGGCAGAAGTTTGAAACTACTAACTGTTCCGTGGGAGAAAGAGGAGGATTTCTGCTCCTGTAAAGATTTACAGCCTCGGAAAACCTGTACAGGGTCGCTATGAGTCGAACCGACTCCATGGCACATAACCACCACCAAAAATGTGTTGAGCAAATGTGGTGCAAAAGATCTCTTTGAAGTGTTTAAGAAAGAAAGGAAAGAGAGCACTTTGAAGACTAAGGTGTGACTAATCTGAGGGTATGGTCATTTCAATTGCCTCATATGCATGTGAAAGCAGGGCAATGAATACGAAAGACAGAAGAAATATGGATTTGGTGAAGAACCTACAAATCTGTCTTAGAAGTACAGCCAGAATGTTTCTTAGAAGTGAGGATGGAGAAACTTCATGTCATTTACTTTGGAAACATTATCGGGAGGGACCATGCCCTGTAAAAAGACATCATCTTGGTAAAATGGAAGGTCAGCGATGAAAAGGAAGACCATCAGGAGATGATTTGATATAGTGTCTGAAACATTGGGCTTAAATATAGCAACAGTTGAGAATAGTGCACAAACAGGCAGCATTCTTTCTGTTGAGGCTCACTATGAGTTGAAACTTTCCCCAAAGGTTGTTGTTATTGTTAAATGCCATAGCAACCTTGTATAGGTTTCCAAGGAGTGCCTGGTGAGTTGAATGTTGACCTTGCAGTTGAAACCAACACTGTGCCACACTAGGATTACCAATCAAAAAATGCAACCCAGACAGACTTTAAAGAAAGGAAATAACAGACCGATTTTACACATGCGTATATATTTAAAAACCCAAATAAAATAATAGTTAACTAAATGTGTTATTGTTAGTAAGTGTTGTCAAGTTGATTCCAACACATAGCAACTCAGCAAAGGGCTTCTGAGGAGTGGCTGGTGGATTCAAACTGCTGATCTTGCAGTCAGCAGTCCAGTACTTCTCCTACAGCACCATACCAGGATATATAAAAAGAATCATACATCAAAAGCAAATTCCATATATTCTAGAAATGCAAAATTGGTTTAACATTTATAAATCAATAAGTGTTATTGATTAAAAAACTAAAGAGAAAAAAAAAAACTCTTGTGATTCTTTCAAGAGACAGAAAAAGTACAGAGCAAATTCAATATCCAATTATAATAAAAAATTTTAAAAATCAAGAAAGAGAATTTCCTAAAACTAATAAACAGTATCTAAAGAAAACATCATAATTAGTAATGACTTGTGGAAATTTTTACTTAGAGATTCAGTACAACAAATATATCTGATTGCCTTGCAGTCAATTCCAACTCATGATGATCTCTTGTTTGTCAGAATAGAGCTGTGATGCATAGAGGTTTCTAATGGTTGTTGTTTTGGGAAGCAAATTGCCAGACCTTCCTTTTGGAGTACTCTTTTTCTGGACTTGAACCTTCAACCTTTCAGTTAGCATTCAATCACAATAGTTTGTATCTCCCAGCAACTCCAGCATGACACATTGACACTTACCATCATGATTTCATTCAACCAATATTTATAGTGGTGGTTATGTGCCGTGGAGTCGGTTCCGACTCATAGCGACCCTGTAAGGGGTTTCCGAGGCCGAAAATCTTTACAGGAGCAGAAAGCCTCATCTTTCTCCCGCGGAACACCTGGTAGTTTCGAACTGCTGACCTTGCGCTTCGCAGCGCGATTCGTGTAATATTATAGTAGAAGTCTTAAAACAAATGAAAAATTTTAAGAATCAAAATGGAAGAAATAAGACTGCCATATTGCAAATGATATGTTTATATACAGTCAGTATTTAACAGAATCGAAATAATCGTCAATAAAATAAATGATGTAGCAAGTTTGTTGATGTTGTTGTTAAGCACCATCTAGTCGATTCGAACTCATAGCGACCTTGTGGTTCTATGCTTATCCTACAACACCACACTAGAACTCCATAGCAAGGTTGCTAGACTCAAAATAAACATATCAATTTAATAATATTTTATATATCAGTAAATAATATTTAGATAATGAATGCAAAAGAAAACAATATTTTTTTAATGAATAGTTTATTTTTTAAAGAATGAACTTTTAAACAAATGTTTAAAATCTTAATGTAGAAAACTTTAAGGGATTATAAAGAGTAATATACCGTGATGATGATTTGCAAGCTCAGCATTATACTCCATAACTTCTCTCCAAAGTTATTACACTGTTTTCTTTTTTTGGCTTATTTATATTTCATAATCTATATGATATTTGGTAATCTGAATCAGAAATTTGCTTATGATTAAAGACCAATAATAGCTAAAATATTTCTAGGTTTGAGTGGGCATTTCATAAAAGAGAAAATCAGAATTATCAATTAATATGTAAAGAATTGTTTACTTCAATTTTCATGGGACATGAAATATAAAGCCACTTAGAAATACTTCTATTTATGAATATTTTGGAAGGGCTAACATTGTGAAACACCAAATTTTGTCAGAAAAATGAATTAAAGAAATCTCATGTATACTGCTGGTACGACTGTTATTTTTTATAACAAATCTGGAAATCAGGTTCACATTATCTACTAAAGTTGAAGGTATGTATTTGCTATAATATAGTTATTTCAATCTTAAGCATATAACCAATGGAAATGCATGAATGCATTTGTGCTGTTTATATAGCAAACAGATAACCTAAGTAACCAACAGTGGAAGAATGAATAATTAAATAGTTATTTATTCATGCATTGGCAAAAATAAAAGAATGAATGAATTCTTTTATTATCTATGAAGAAACAAAGATGAATTTCACAAACACATTCTTGAAAAGTCAGAGGCCAGATGTAAAATACTTCATAAAAGTACCATATAATTCAATTTATAGAAAGTTTAAAAAATGCACATATTATAGCTTTCAGATACCTCTTTAACGTGCTGGTACTCTAAAGAAAAATATGAAAGTGATTATCATTAATGTCAGGATAGTGGTTACTTGGAAACAAGAGATTACCATGATAGGAAGGGTGTAAAAGGGGAGTTTCTGTGGGTGCTGACTTTTTTTTGAACCTTTGCATTGTTTATTTGATGGTCATTTTATGATTTTTTTTATGTTTACATTGGGGCAAATTTCTATATATATGTTATGGCACAATTAGTGTTGCTGTTAAGTGCTGTTGAGTCAGTTCTAACTCATAATGACTTTGTATAGGGTTTCAAAGGAGTGGCTGGTGGATATTAACTGTGGACCTTGTAGTTAGCAGTTCAGTGCTTATCCAAAAGTGACACATCAGTACTTCACAATAGGAAGATTATAAAAAAAGAGAAATTATTAATATCTATAAATTTAGTAAGTTATGAAACTCAGCTCCTAATAGAGATTTGAAGTCATGTAAGTATAAAACTGAATGTAACATAATGATAGAGTTTGAAGTTAGACTAATACATAGTAATTTTTTAAAATTATTATTCCCTCAAGTGGTTGTTAAGATATGCCAGCCTCAAGAATTCAATACCATTTTTGTTTAACTGAATGCTGATGGTAGTTGATATAGCAAAAAACATTACCACTTGATAAAGAAGTAACAAGTTGACCTTGTAGTCATGGAAACAAGAGATATTTTTGACTAATAAACCAAGTCAATTTGGAATTAATTAGTGAAGCCCTTAATGATATCTGCTGCAAGCCAGACACTGCAGTGTACAAAACAGACATGTTCTTCCTCCTTAAGGAGTTCTTAGTCTAGTGTGAGAGACTGACAAATTCAAAGTGATTTACAGGTAGAGAGTAAATAATAAGCAGCAAGGTGAGTTATTTGTCAGTTCCTTAATTTTACATTTTTGACATCAAGTCACAGGCTGATTTTAAAGGCAGAAGTGATACTGTCTTCTTTAACTATCCTTACAGAGATTGGCAAACGGTTCCATTTTGTAATTCTATAGGGATATGTATGAAAAGATATGATTTTTTCTTTCTTTCTTTCTTGCAGTCGGGAGTTCTTATCTATTGAATGATCTATGAAGAACACCCAGGTTCTGTTTAAGCTTAAACAGGCTCTGATTATCTGCAATGTGAAAGTAGTGGAACATTTGTCTTACTCAACATAGTCTGTTAGGCTGAGGACATAGTAGTTGTTGTTTTGTTGTTAAGTGTCACGGAGTAGGTTCAGATTCATAGCAACCCATACTCTCAATAAATATTTATTTACTGATAGAAGTAGGGAAGATAAAAGGTAGAGAAGAGAGTCAAGAAGGATTCAAAAGCCAGGAAAGACAAGAGTAAATGGATGCATACGCAGAATCATCACTCAGCTTAGATAAACACAAATGGACATTCTGATTTCAGGACTCACCATGTCTTTCTTAGTTCTCAATCTTTGAAAACTAAAACCACCATGTGACCACACAAGCCCAGGCTAGACATTTTGTTTCTAGTCTATATATTTATATTTATGCCTTTACCCTAATTGACAGTTGACAACTTCCAGGTATGAATGGCCATTTAGACAGCCAATCCCACCATACACATAGTGAACCCAGCCCAAATCAGTCTAATTTGATCTAGATCAGTAGATTCCAAGACTCCTTAACTAATAGGTTTTTGTTTTAAACCTTTAAACTCAGTTAGCTTGTTATATATTAATAGATAACTAATGCACTACCTCTCTTCTCCATTCACTTCTCCTCTCCTTTATCATCACTAGTAGTACAGTCACTGTTCAATGCACTGAGATATTCTCTTATCTGCTAACCCATTTTTAGCTTTATATATTATTATGCAGGTATGAGCACACAGTGTGCTTTATCTTTGAAATAGTGTGATGATGCTAAATATATTTTATTTCCTGTAAAAACAACAAAACATCAATTCCTTAGAGTTGTTGGGTGGTGTAAATGGTTAAGTGCTTGGATGTTAACAGAAGCGGTAGTTCAAGTCCACCCAGAAGTGCCTTGGAAGAAAGATCAGGAGATCTAGAGAAAATCAGCCAATGAAAACTATATGGTGCACAATTCTACTCTAATGTACATAAGGTCTCCATGAGTCGATTCAACTCAATGACAACTGGAAACAGTTTGGAAAGGATGAATATTAATAGTGCTAAAATTATTGGCGTATTATAATAATTCACTAAATATTAGCTATGATTATGGAAGAAGTACTTACTGAGTCCCAAAGGTTTTGGTATATTGTATTTTCATTCTCATTTGTTCCTAGAGATTTTTTAAAAATTTCACTCTTTATTTGTCTTTAAAACCTACCCAGTAGCTTTTAAGGAGGGTGTTAATCAGTTTCCATGTATTGATTTTATTTCCTTGATCTTCCTGTTGTTGATTTCTAATTTGATAGCATTGTGATCTGAGAAGATGCTTTGTAGTATTTTGATGTTTTTCAATTTACTGAGACTTGCTTTATGGCCAAACACATGGTCTGTTATGGAAAATGTTCCATGTGTACTGGAAAAGAATGTATATTGTGCTGTAGCTAGGTTGAACCCTCTGTACACATCCAGGAGGTCAAGTTCATTGATATGTTGTTTAGTTCCTCTGTGTCTTTGATGAGTTTCTTTCTGGTTATTTTGTCCTTTTTGAAAGTAGTGCATTAAAATTTCCCACCAGTATTGTAGAATTGTCTCTTTCTTCAATTTATTAGGGTTTGCTTTATGTATTTTGGGTCTCTTTCATTGGGAGCATAGATATTTATTATTGTTATATCCTGTTGTTCAACTGATCCTTTAACTATGAGATAATGTCCTTCTTTGTCTCTTTTGCTGGTTTTTGCCTTAAAGTTTATTTTTTCTGAGATTAACATTGCCATCCTTGCTTGTTTTTAATTGAAATTGGCTTGATATGTTTTTTTCCATCTTTTAAGTTTTAAATTTTTTTGTCTTTGTGTTATATGCATCTCATGAAGATAGCATATTTCAGCATCCTGTTTTCTCATCCATTCTTCTACTTCCCGTCTTTTCACTAGTGCATAATCCATTGGCATTCAGTATAATTATTGATTTGTTTTTGTTGTTAAGTGCTATCGAGTCAGTACCAACTTTCAACTCATATTGACCCTGTATAGCATTTCCAAGGAGCAGCTGGTGAGTTTTAACTGCCAATCTTGTGGTTCCAACTGACCTTGCAGTTCAGTTCATTATTCTACAGTGCCACATCGATTAACTGCTGTCATTATGTTGTTTGTTTTTTGTGGTGCTGCTGGTTTCTTTGTTCTATATGCTTTCCTGTGCTGATTTACTTTTTATTGTGTGTTTTTTCTTGTCAATTTCTTCATAGTACTAATGTTTCCATAATCTTCTTGGACTTTCCTTTTCTTGATTTGATTCTTCTGCTCTATATCTCTTGACAGGTGCATTTAATCCATAGATATTCAGTGTAATTATTGACAGGTGTGGATCAACAAACTTTGGTATATACACACAATTTGGTATATACACACAATATACAATGAAGCTGCAAAACACGTCTAAACATGGATAACCCATGAGGACATTATGCTGAGTGAAATTCTTGTTGTTGTTCGGTGCCATGGTGTCAGTACTGATTCATACCAACCTTATGCACAGCAGAAAGAAACACTGCCTGATCCTGGGCCAATCTCACGATTGTTGCCACACTTGAGTCCATCGATGCTGCCACTTGGCCAATCCATCTCATTGGGGGGGGTCTTCATCTTTTTCTCCGACCTTCCACCTTACCAAACATGATATCCTTCTCCAGAAAAGGGTCCATCCTGAAAATATGTCCAAAGTATGAGAGACAAGTTTGACCATCTTGGACTCCAAGGAGTATTCTGGCTGCAATTCTTCCAAAATGGAGCTATTGGTTCATTTGGAAGCCCATGGCACTTTCATTATTCTTCTCCAACACCATAACTTAAAGGCATCAATTCTTCTATGGTCTTCCTTATTCACTGTCCAGCTTTCACATGCATATGAGGTTATTGAAAATACCATGGCTTGGGTCAGGCATACCTTAGTCCTCAAGCTGATATCTTTACTATCCAACACTTTAAAAAGGTCTTGTGCAGCAGATTTGCCTAGTGCAGTACATATTTTGATTTCTTGACTGCTGCTTCTGTGAGTGTTGATAGTTGATCCAAGAAGAATGAAGTCATTGACAACTTCAATCTTTTCTCTGTTGATAAGAATGTTGTTTATCAACATTTTTTGTTTTCTTT
This sequence comes from Chrysochloris asiatica, assembly GCF_000296735.1. NCBI lineage: Eukaryota > Metazoa > Chordata > Mammalia > Afrosoricida > Chrysochloridae > Chrysochloris > Chrysochloris asiatica. The sequence goes on along the minus strand of NW_006408542.1, from coordinate 27,346,252 downwards.
GCATTGAGATGTAATCCATACTGAAGTCTGTGCTCTTTGATCTTCATCAGTAAATGTTTTAAGTGCTCTTCACTTTCAGTAAACAAGGTTGTATCATCTGTATATTGCAGGCTGTTAATGAGTCTTCCTCCGATCCTAATGCCACATATTTCTTCAAGTCACAAAAGTACAGATATTGCATAAGATCATTGTAAAGGCTTATGAAAAATTTCCATGCTAAGGAAAAATTATCTGATGGTCACTTGGTGTGGGATGGAGGAGACAGTAATTCACAGGTTAGATGGTAGCCACATGATAGCACTGGTGATGTGGAGGGGAAGAAACAGTAGGGGAGGATAATACACAAGAAGTGGGATGGGGTAGATGAACAGGAAAGACAGGGGAGGTATACATGTTCTAAATAGGATAGATATAAATAGTGATGTATACACAACCTTGGAAAACAAGGCTCTGTGATACATGTATCCATACATAGTTTTAAATGGATAAAGAAGGGTAATAATGTTAAAGGTACTTGACTGTCTTGTGGATATTGTTTTCCCCTGTCTTATAGTGTAAAATAGATATTTAAGTGCAATAGAGATGAATGTTGTTTATTATGATTACACAAAGTTTGTAAGCTCATCTTCAGCCTATAACTGATTTGATTATCTAAAAGGGGAATTCAAATTTGCTCAGGGAAATAGCTTCTTGTTAAGCCTTTGTGGAGTATGGGGTATTAGGCGGAATCCTGAGCCTCACACAGAACCTTTTGAGATGGGGCATTCCCACATGATAAGATATGCCGACCAACCTGGAATGGCTAGAAGAACAGAAGATATTTCTTGAAAAATAAACCAGAAGGAAAAAAGAAGACTGTTTGGCTGTTAGAATATCAAGAAAGATATTTGCCTTAGAACCATCAAGGCTAAGGCTAGAAAAGTCAACTCTTCAGGGTAAACCCCCTTCTAATACTGAAACTCAAAGAGAACATACAAGCAGTCTTATATGGTCACTGGTGACCACTCTGTTCTACTTGTGAGTGGAAGTGGGGGAAATACAGCAATGAAGATGTTGCTGTGTTTGGCCATGTTCCACTGACACCTGTTGACTTTGAGATAAGAGAGAAAAGAGGAAGGGTTGGCTGGCCTGAAGTTTAAGGAGGTGTGTGAACTCCCAAGTGTATGGTCACTGACATAGCCACTGAGGGCTAGAGTTAAGAGTGAAGCAGCCAGCTGGTCTGAAGCATGTGAGAACTATCAAACTTGCAGATAGTACTCATTTGACCAAGCTTGGATAGCTAGCTGACCAGAACTCAACCAGATGAATATAAAGATGTTTGATTCAGGAAGCAAGCATAAATTGCTACAATTTGATGAATTGGACCTTTGCCTATAGATGTAGTTGCTCAAAATTCTGACCAAAAAGGAAGAATTCTTCATATCAAAGATCAAGCTTGCCTCCTCAGTAAATTGAGTTGATAGGATCAGGCAATGTAGACATTTGCTATTAAAAATAGGGGCCTATAAAGGCATGAAGTGACTGGTTTACAAGCGTTCATGAGTGTGCTTAGTTTCTGAATGAGGGGGTTAAAGTACAGTCTCAACTGAACAGTGAGAATACTGGGTCTGGGGAAAGGGGATAACGGAGGATGGGGATAGGGTTTTATGATTCAATTGTGAGAATTGTTATCAGGATTAATTATGATGGTCACAACTGCAAGTGCAGATGTGTAACTAAAAGGGGGCAGTAGATAATCTTTCATTTCAGGAACAGAGGACTCAAGTATGATCCAGAGGGAAGAGCATTAGTGAAACATGGCTTCTTAAACAGACAACAGTGAGAACAGAGGCAGTGGCAGAGATGATAGCATAGAGAAACAGAGCAGCTGAGGATTCTAGGCCCATGGGCTAGAAGTGCTGTGTGCCTGCTGGTTGGTAGGTGGCTTGCAAAGTGTGCTCTTTGGACATTTAAATGAATATATATATTTTTTGTTTTGTATATGTACAGAAAATAAATGAATAGAGGTAAATACTGTTAACTGATGGTACATGGAGAGGAGTGTAATTATTGCAATGAAACAAAGTATCATTTGTTGACTGTAAAACTGTTAATCTGCCCTATAAACATTAAATCAATTCACAATAAACCTTTAAACCACAACAGAAAAAGAAATTGATAATTGCCTTGTTACCTTTCTTAGAAGGTTTGTCTTTCTCTGTATGACTTTTTGTTTGTAGTATTATGCTGGTTACTACAATATGTGAATAATGAATGTAAGTAATTTGCCATAGGAAATCATGCAATAAAAATTTTATTAAGTTAAAACTCTTTTACTAATGATCTCTACCACTGTTCTGTCAGTTTGTCATACTATGGTGACTTGTGTATTGCTGTGATTCTGGAAACTATGCCACAGGTATTTTAAATACCAACAGGGTCATCCACAGTGGACAGGTTTCAGTTGAGCTTCTAGATGAAGACAGAGTAGGGAGGAGAGACAGACTACTTAAGAATATTTAATCACTGAAAACATTATGAATAGCAGTGGAACACTGTGAGAACCAAAATATTGAATATCGAAGCAGGATAGAAGAGCACCAGAATATTGTCAGATATAGTGCCAGATGATGAGCCCCTTAGGCTGGAAGGTACTCAAAACACAACTGGGGAAGAGCTGCCTCCTCAGAGTAGGAGTTGACCTTAATGACGTGAATGGAGTAAAACCTTCATGAGCTTCAATTACTGATGGGGCACAACTCAAAATGAAGAAAAAGCTATAAACATCCATTAATAATCTGAAAATGGAATGTAAGAAGTAGGAATCTAGGAAAATTGGAAATTGTCAAAAATGAAATGAAATGCATAACCATTGATATCCTAGGTATTAGTGAGCTGAAATGGACTGGGATTGGTCCTTTAGAATATGACAATCACATTATTTACTATGCTGGAAATGACAAATGAAGAGGAATGGCATCACATGCATCATCAAATTGAACATATCAAGCTCTGTCTTGAACTCTAATTTTGACTGTGATAGGATAATATCCATAAGCCTACAAGAAAGAACAGTTAATACCACTACTATTCAAAATTACACACCAACCACTAAAGCCAGTGATAATGAAATTGATGTATTCTCCCAACTTCTTCAGTCTCAAATTGATCAAATATAAAATAAAGATGTACTGATAATTACTGTTGACTGGAATACAAAAGTTGGAAACAGAGAGAAAGGATCAATAGTTGGAAAATATGGCCTTGGTGATAGAAACAATGCTA
>NW_006408542.1:27328510-27341937 GCF_000296735.1 Chrysochloris asiatica | reverse complement strand
AAAAAAAAAAAAAAAGGTAAGAGATTTGAAGTTCCAGATTTAGTCTCAGAATTAATGATCAGGCCCAAAACAACTGTAAATTTTATGAAAATAAAGGGAAATAAAATGATTAAAAAAAAAAAATTTTGCTAGACAAATGACTTCATTGCAAGTCATTTTTCAAACAGCATAAAACTGACTGGAAGAGATCCATGTGACCATTTCAAAGAGAAGTGACCCAACAGAATGTAGAAATTATCAGACAACCTCATACAAGTTAAGTTTTGACAAAGATTATACAAAAACATCTGCAACCATACATTGACAAAAAACTTCCTGAGGTTCAAGCTGGATTCAGAAGAGGACTTAGAACAAGGACTATCTCACTGTTTACATCAGATAGATCCTGGCTGAAAGCAGAGAATACCTTAATAATGTTTACCTGTGCTTTATTGACTACAAAAAGGCCTTCATTTTTGTGGACAATGACAAGCTATGGATAACATTGTGGAGCATGAGTATTCCAGAACACTTAATTGTGCTCATGAGGAATCTGTACATAGATATAGAGGTGGTTTCTTGAACAGAACCAGGGAACACCAAATGGTTTAAAATTAGGAAAAAAGTGCTCCAGGGTTGTATTTCTTTTCACCATATTTATTCAAATTGCATGCAGAGCAAATAATCTGAGAAAATGGATTATATGAAGAACAACATGACATCAGGATTGGAGGAAGACTTGTTAACAATTTACAATATGCAGATGATACAGCCTTGCTTGCTGAAAGTGAAGAGGACTTAAAGGATTAATGAAGATCAAATACCACAGCCTTCCCTTTGGTTTTTTTTTCTTTGCAATAAAACAGAAAGCCTCACCACTGAACCAATAAACAACATTCATATTAGTGGAGAAAAGATTCAAATTTTTTTCTCTGATCAACCATCAGTTTTCATCAGAACAATAATGAAGAAATCAAACAATATATTGCATTAGGAAAATCTGCTACACAAGATCTCTTTAAAGTGTTGAAGAGCAAAGATGTTAGTTTGAGGACTGAGGTATATCTGATCCAAACCATAGTATTTTCAATAACCTCATAGGAATGTAAAAGTTGGCAGTGAATATGGAAAACTTTCAAAGAATTAATGCATTTGAGTTATGGCTTTGGAGGTGAATATCAAATATATCATATATCACCAAAAGAACAAATAAGTTTGTATTAGAAGTATAGCCAGAATTTTCCTTGGAAACCAGGATGCCCAGACTTCATCTCCATACTTTAGACATAGTATCAGAAGGATATTATGGAAAAGAATACCATGTTTGGTAATGTGCTGGGTGGTAGAAAAGGAGGAAGACCCTTAGCAAGATGGATTGGCACAGTGCAACAGCAATGGCTCAAACATAGTAAGGATTGTGAAATTTGCACAGAAGTAGGTAGTCTTTTGTTTTGTTGTGCATAGGGTCGCTATGAGTTGGTACCAAATCCCTGGCACCTAACAACAACAATGACAGTGATGATTTTAATGTACACATTTTGATGTCAAAATTTGTTGAATTAAAAATGCTATAGCCAGTTATTTTTCATTTGGAGAATTTTCCTTCTGTTGAAATCATTGTTTCAGGGATTTCCAATCTAGCTCTCTCTGATTCAAACCTATGGAATCTCACTTATAATAAGATAATAACTGAATATGCATCAATCAGAGTCACATTGAATGTGCTCTAAGCAAGTTTTATGGTGGTCGTGGTGGTTGTGTGCCACCGAGTTGATTTCTACTCATAGCTACCTTGTATAGGGTGTCCGAAGCTATAAATCCTTAGGGCTCAGGAAGTCTCAACTTTCTCTGGCTAAGCAACTGGTAATTTCCAACTGCTGACCTTGTGGTTAGCAACCCAGGTCATAATCCACTACATTACCAGGGTTCTTTTTTTTAGGAATATATATAGTACAAAAAATAGGCTAAGAAAAAAATTGTTATTTGTTAGATTCATTCACTCCAACAAGAATGTGTGACTCATCTGACTTGCCTAGTTTCCCTGATTAACACTGAACTTTGCTCAGGGTCATGTTTGTTGTAAGAATTAAATAATAAGTATTAAGAGATGGGTAAGCAAACCAACCCAATTAATTAGTATTTATAATTCTTCGATACAACACAGAATAAACCTACTCCTCACTTATTAGCATGGTCTGGTTCCAAAAACCAGGTTTATTGTTGTTGTTACGTGTTGTCAAGTAGGTTCCTACAAATCGTGATCCTGTTTAAGGTTTCCAAAGACTAGCTGGTGAGCTTGAACTTCCAACTTTGTGGTCAAACTGACATTGCAGTCCAGCACATTAGCCCACAGTGCCACAACAGGACTTCAAAAACCAGGTAGTTATATAAAAATTGGCATTATGTGATAATGGAGAAGAACAGTTTCAGATCACAAAATGGAGGATGACAGCATCATTACAAGCTGCATCATTATATCATTCCATAACTGAGAAATTTCATCATTCAATAACTTCTAAATTTTATCAATATACAATTGCTAAATTTTATCACTACATAACTGCCAAACCACTGAGAATAATAGCCCAGCTAAGGTGATATATAACCCTAACCATCATAGCCAGCAGCGCATTTGCCTCACTTCTTGGTATTTATTATTACATCGTTAATGAGCTAACCAGTTGGATAGTAGATTTATTACTATTGCTGTAAGTGTAAAATATGAAATACTGAGTTAGTCAATCAATAACAGAGGAATGGGGTTGAGAAGAACAATCCTGGGTAAGAAAAAACACATCTTTGCTAATTTATTACCAAAGTTTTAACTGAACAGGAATTTCTAGTAATATAGGCAATACAAGAATGCCTTAATAAATATTTTTATGCAAATAGTTCAACTGAGTTAAAGAATGAAATCAAGCTTATAGAGAAGTGTACTTAAATGACAAAAAAGAGTACTTTGTTTTTTTAGAGACACTGATGAAACTAAATATTCCTTGAATAATTACTATATTCATGATAGTAACCTTTGATGACTTGCTACCATTACAATACTATGTAAGGGTGGTGTTGTTGCTGTTAAGTGCCATTGAGTCAGTTCCAACTCATTGTGGCCCTGTAAAGGGTTTTCGAGGAATGACTGGTGAATGGGAACCACCAACCTTGCTGTTCAGTGCATTGTCCTGCAGTACTACACCTGGACTCTACTAAGCAGGTTGTTGTTGTTAAGTGTCATCGAGTTGATTCTGACCCATAGTGACCCTGTATAGGGTTTCCAAGGAACAGCTGGTGAGCTTGAATCACAGACCTTGCAGTTCAAATGATTTTTCAGTCTGATGCATTAGCCCACAGCACCACACCAGGACTCCACTATGCAGGGTAAGAGTTATCAATAGCAATTTTACAGTTCCAAATAAGGATGGCATTCCCACCTAATAATAGGTAATATTCTTTACTAGTGACAAAAAATAGTAGAGCTTCATATAGAAACTTGACAGACATTTTTGGAGAAATTCGTGGAAGAAATTCTGTAGTCTATAATAAATATAAAAACAATACACATTAAAATAGCTCAAAAGTCATTAGACATAAATATGGTAGGTATTTATTGAGGTTTTTCCTTCCCAAGAATGATTTCCCCCAACTTCCAATAAATACTCTCCTTGATACGGTCCAAGGCTTTTTTTCAAACTGACTCCACTGGGTACCAACAGTGGAAAATTTCATCTAGTCAAAGCCAATCACATACCTAAGTGATTACTTCAAGAATGCTCACATTATTCAACTCAAGCAATTCAGGACTGTGATAGTGGTGTGCTGTGGAGTCGGTTCCGACTCATAGGGACCCTGTATAGGATTTCTGAGACTGTAAATCTTTACGGGAGCAGAAAGCCTCATCTTTCTCCCATGGAGTGGCTGGTAGTTTCAACCTTAGTGGCTAACCTTAACGTTTACGGCCCAATTCATAACCACTGAGCTACCAGAGCTCCTTACTAAAAAGACGCAATTCTAGAATTTATGGGCTGAATAGATTGTTTTATTGGATTAAGTATTGAGATGGTGGAAAACTGAACTGAAGCTACTTGGGGCCATCATTTTGAGCCTATAGATGAACCACACTAGGAGTAACAGCAAAGGAATGATGCATAGTGATATGATCTGAGCCTAAGTCAGTCCTTACCTGAAGTAAAATCTAATACTGGAGAAATGAACTCTTCAGTTACATGGACTAATAAATTATTTTTTCTATTTTTTTAACCTTAATATGAGTTATGTTGCTGTCCACCTTTAATGGAAAGAACTCTATAAAACGAAAAGTCTGCCTGGTAGAGCAGCAAATGTCTACTCAGTCAAATCCTGCAATTATTAATGTTAGACTTGTGGGTATGGAAAGGACAATAGAGATGGGATACTCAAGTCTACAAACCAGTACTAGAAAAGTAGAGCATGCCAGTACAGAGCAGGAGCTCTAAGTCACTTTAGGGAGATGGTCCACAGAGCTTTGTAGTGAAAATGGGGAACCAGCAGAACCATCATGCTAGTTAGGAAAGAATACACAAATGCTAATGGAACTTCAGACTACAGTGAGGGGAAAGTTAGCATTCCGTTCAGTGGTAAACATAGCTTTCTTCCAGGGTAGCTTTCTTGCGACTGTCCCCTAACAACAAATATTCCAAGGAAGTAGAGATACCTGTAAGTTCCATAGAGTGGTAGTAGAGTAAGATGGTGAAATAGTACTTTGAAGAGATCTTATGCTGCATATTTACCTAATGCAATACATCATTGGATTTCTTGACATGAGAGTTGATTGTAGATTCAAGGAAAATGAAGTCTTTGACAACTTCAATCTTTTCTTGATTTATCATGATGTTATTTATTGATCCAGTGGTTAGGATATTTGTTTTCTTTATATTGAGGTGCAATCTATACTGAAGGCTGTAGTCTTTAATCTTTATCAGTAAGTATTTTAAGTCTTCTTTGCTTCCAACAAGTAAGGTTGTACAAACTGTATATTTCAGGTTTCTAATGAGTTTTCCTCCAATTCAGATGCTACGTTCTTTATATAATCTACCTTCTCGAATTATTTGCTTAGCAGACAGATTGATTAAGCATGGTGAATGGATACAACCCTGATGTACACCTTTCCTAATTTTAAACCATTTAGTGTCCCCTTATTCTGCTTGACTTCTTCTTGGTCTTTGTACAGGTTCCTCATGAGAACAATGAAGTATTCTGGAATATCAATTCTTCAAAATGTTATCCATAGATTGTTATGCTCCACATGGTTAAAAACTTTGTGTAGTTAATAAAGTACAAGTAAACATTGTTCTGGTTTCTCTGCTTTTAGCCAAGATCCATTTGATATTCCTCATTCCATGTCTTCTGAATCCAGCTTGAATTTCTGGTAGTTCTATCAGAGTACTGTTACAGCTGTTTTTGAATTATCGTCAACAAAAATTTACTTGCAGTATTAATGTTCTAAAGAAATGGAACCTTCCACGTTCTGGTAGGTCACTTCTATTTGGAATGGACACAAATATGGATCGCTTTAATTAGTTGGCCAGGTAGCTGTCTTCCAAATTTCTTGGCATAGATGAGTGCGTGCCTCTAGTGCTGTGTTAGCTTGCTGTAAGATTTCAATTTGTATTCCATCAGTTGCTGGAGCCTTGTTTTCCACCAATGCCTTCAATGCAACTTGGACTTCTTCCTTCAGTACCATTGATTCTTGATTGTATATTACCTTTTGAAATTGTTGAATTATCAACCTTTTATTTTTGATACAATGTGTTTTCCTTCCATCTTCTTTTAATGTTTTCTGTATCATTCAATATTTTGCCTATAGAATCCTTCAATATTGCAAGTTGAAGTTTGAATTTTTTTTCAGTTATTTTAGTTTGTGAAATGCTGAGTCATGTTCTTCCCTTTTGGTTTTCTAATTCCAGGTCTTTACATATTATATCTTAACACTTGACTTTGCCTTCTTGAGCTGCCCTTTAAATTTTTCTGTTAAACTCTTTTAATGACTTCCTGAGTTTTTCCATTCACTTTAACACCTCTATGCTGGAGAGCAAACAAGTCTCTTCTGACATTTGTTTTGGTCTTTTCTTTCTTTCCTTTTTAAAAAATATCTTATACTTTCTTCCTGCATGATGTTCTTGATGCCACTCCATAATTCTGGTCTTCAGTCATTAGTGTCTATGAAATGAATTCTAAATTCAGGTGGGATAAGTTCAAGGCCATATTTTGGCTCTTGGTTAGCTCGGTACCTATCCTAGAGAGTCAAAGAGCTCCCAACTGATGATTAATCTAACTTAAACTTTAAGAAAAGGTAGTTCAGTAAAGTATGGATTAATTTTTTTTTTTTTACTCCTGAAGAAATTTCTACCTGGTCCAACTTCTTGCTGTAGGGACCCTGTATAGAGTTTCTAAGGACTGACTGCTGGGTTTGAATTAACCTTGAAGTTAGTGGGCCAGTGTTTATCCTAAAGCATCATACCAGGACTAATCTAATAACACAAATTCAAGATTATTTAATAAAGTGTTAGAGATGAGAGGAGCACAGGGGTAAGTTTTCCAAACAGAGGAGAGAGCATCAAGATTCACAGGGGAGCATGCTACATCCTGGAGGCCAATTCATCACATCACAGTGTTTCTGAGCACAAAGAGACAGGGAAGCAAGACTGACACCAGTAGTGGTAAAGAAGACTGGGAATGGAAAAAAGAAATGTAGTTGGAGATCTCTGGGATAAAAGGACATATCTGCCAGTGTTCCTGACAATGCAATTGAAACAGCCTAAACAGCAAAGAAAACTAAAGATTTATTTAAATATCAACAGTGTTTAATTCTGTTGTACATGGCATTGCTATAAGTCTGAACCCAATCCTTGGCACCTAACAATGGTACCTAACAACAACAAAAAGAGCAAACAGTCTTATAAATCTATGACCATCTACTCTGTAGGTTAAACCTACAGTTAAGTCTGCCTCTTGGGTTGCAGCTAAATTAAATTAGAAAAATTCATTCATTTCATTTATTCATACTTTGTTTGTTTTAACCTCTGATCACATAGCATATCATTTGGTAAATACTCTTTTGATATATGATACAAACCTATGGTGTATGCTAAGGTCATTTCTTACTTTATTTTTCCTTTAAAATGTACATCCCATTTTAGGACATAAATGAAGCAAATACTTGTAGTTACACGGGGTTGGAGGCAGTTTGAACATCTCTCTGCTGCTCCAGGAGCTTTGGGACTCATTCCCTTCTGAAGGAGAAAAAAAAAAAAAAAAAAAAGGCTTTTAAAAAATGACCATTCAATTGCTATCATAAAAAAATGCATCCTCTTACCTGAGATGGAGGCAGAGATGATGACATGGAGAGATAGAGCAGCTGGGGACTTTAGACCCAGAGAGGGAGAGGGGCTGTGTGCTGACTACTGGGGGTGGGGTGGGGGCAGGCTTGCAGGATATACCCTTTGGTTGGTTGATGATGTATGGAGGGGATTGTAACCATGACAATGAAACGACATAAGATAGGTTGGATGTAAAACTAATGTTCTCCCATGTAAACTACCACATAATTCACAATAAAACATCCTTTGCATATGCATCATTTGAAAATGCATACTCCTTGTCTGGTTCAGACTTGAATTCTACTTCTAAATTTATCTTTGACCTGGAATATCCTCATTCTATCACAATTGCATCTGAAACAAAATTTAATTAAGAACAATTTGAGCAAGAAATAATACTAATTTCCATCAATAGTTTAAAGATGATACCTAAAATTATTTGTAAATATTAAAACATAGGACTCTATCCAAACACAATTCTGCCTTTGAGGAAGAATGCCTGGTGTGGATTAAGCAAACACTAAATTATACTATGAGCCAGGCACTTTAACAATGAAAACATAAGTGCAAAGTTATTGTGGCTGTTAGGTGGTGTTGAATTGATTCAGACTCCATAGTAACCCTATGTACAACAGAACAAAACAAATGCATAGGCCTGCACCAAACTCATAACTATTGCTAAGTTTGAGCTCATTATTGCTGCCACTGTGATTTATATTCATTAAAATTTTTTAAAATATTTTACCATTTCATTGAGGGGGGGGCTGTCTTTGTCTTTTTTGTGGATCTTCCTCTTCACCAAGCATGATGTCCTTCTCCAGGGACTGGTCCTTTCTGAAAATATGTTCAAAGTATGACAGAGGAAGTCTTGTCATATTGGCTCCTAAAGAGCATTCTGGTTGTACTTCCTCAAAGACAGATTTGTTTATTCTTCTGGCTAGTTACTTTTAATATTTTTCATCAACATCATAATTCAAATGCACTGTTTGTAGTGTTTTTGTTGTTTATAGTGTTTTTGTTGTTGTTTAGTGTTGCCGAGTCTTTTCCAACTCATAGAAACCTGGTATAAGGTTTCTGAGGAGTGGCTGGTGAATTTGAACCACCTACTTTGTGGTTCAAGCTGACCCTGTGGTCCTGTGCATATCCTAAAGCACTATATCAGTATTACTGTATTGATTATTGTAATGGTGGTGGTGGTTGCATGCCAAGGAGTTGGTTCTGATTCATGGAGACCTTATATAGGGTTTTGAGGCTGTAAATCTTTGTGGTAGCAGAAAGTCTTTCTACCCCAGAGTGGCTGGTAGTTTCTAACTGCTGTTCCATCGGGTCGGTTCCGATCCATAGTGAACCTGTATAGGGCTTCCGAGGAGCAGCTGGTGAGCTTGAACCACCAACCTTGAGGTTCAAACTGACTTTGTAGTCTAGTGTATTAACCCGCAGTGCTACACCAGGATTACCAGAGTAGTAACTATAAACTTACATTTTTTTACAGATCAGAAAACAGAAGCTATGAGAAGTTAAATAGCTACCAAGTGATGGAACTCAAATTCAAATCAAGAGTTGTTTGAGTAAAAAAGACATATGATTTCTATCTTGATACCCAGATTTGAATACCAGCTTCTCTTAGATGTCTTTCTTTATAGACTAACCCACATTAATCTCTCTTCTTTGAATTTCCACATGCTTATAGTTTATGCAGTTAAATTCATTAAAGTACCTAGTCATCTCTCATGGCTTAATGTCTCATTCCGTTCATTCATTAGCTTTGGTTGAATTCCTTCAGACATTAGAGCAGATACTAGGGATCATCAGGGCTGTCAGAGACTAGTGCAGTATTTCTGATTCTGGTCTCCAAACCACTTGAATCAGATTCAGCTAACAATGTACATTTTGAAAAAGATGATTTTTATTTTTGGTATCTAAATCTAACAATCACTGCTTAGACAGGGCTTTCTCCTCAGTCCAGACAGAAACTTTTTAAAAGACAAAAAACTTGTCACCGTTTTTTGTGTCTGTATTATGCCAAAGGAAATTCTAGGCACAAAATAGATCCTTTATATTGATTGTGAGCAAACTGCCAGACATTGCTTTTAATGCCTCAGTCATAGGAGATGCAGTTTCTCAATGCAGTTTCATTTAAACTCTCTTCTTCCACATCAATAGCTAGGTAACTTATATTCATCTCAATTCAAAAATCATTTATTTCTTTTACCTTGGCCTTATAAGTATAGGGAAGGTTTCTTAGAAGAGATACCAAAGCTCTTTTGAAGGATGAGTAATAAAAATTTTAAAAATTTAAAAAACAGTGAAGGGAAATTAAGATGTTCAAACAACAGGGATATAAGATAATACCCTGAATGAAGAGAGCTAAGAAATCCATCATTGTTAGATTATAAACTATAAGATAAGGGGTGCTGATAGCACAATTGCTAAGTTGTTGTTGTTGTTAATTGCCATTGACTTGGTTCCGACCCATAGTGACCCTGTATAAAGTTTATGAGGAGCAGCTGGTAAGCTTGAACATCCAATCTTGTGGCTCAATCCAACTTTGCAATCTAATACATGAACCCATAGTACTACACTCACTGCTAATGGAAAGACTGGCAAATCAAACCACCCCTCCCGTCCCCCCCGTCCCCTCCACCAGGCTTCATGTGAGAAAGATATGACAATCTTCACCTATAATGATTATACCCTAGAAAATCCTATGGAACAGTTATACTATGTCACATGAGGTCACTATGAGTAACAAATAGTCTCAGAACCACCTAACAAAAGCAACAATAAGCTATAAAATACATTTTTGAGGGATATGGGAATAAGTACAAAAGCTAGAGAGGTTCAGAGGAACTGTGACTTAGCATTCACATGAAGGAACCCAAGCTTGCATAGCCAGTTTTACACATGAACAACACGATTCTTTTAGTGTCTAGAGAAGCAAAACCAGTGAAGCTTTATATATATATATATATATACATACCAAATGTAAGATGCACACCCAGCAGAGAGCAAGCGAGCTTCACCTGAGTGTGCAGTATATTGAAAACAGGCCCCACCTCTGAGCACAGTCCCTTTCAGTTGATTTGCTGCTCATAACAGACGTCATCATAGAGTTGACTACATATATTAGATCACACCATGGGGGATAACTACATCTCTACTGCCAAGGCACTGAGATTCCTGTCCCAGTAAATTTGACCTAAAATCTTAACTATCACAGTTAGTTGCCCAGCATTAATTTATCATGTGTTCTTTTTAACAACAGAGTCAAATCTAAAGCAAATTGTTTTCATGACTACAGCTTTCTTTTTCTGTTTCTTCTCTCTCCTCAAAGGAAATTACCTCTTTTTTTTTTTTTTTTTAAGTTCTGATGGTGAATTATGTGTTAGTTTACATGGGTGAACATTATCTTTACATTCATCCTACTGTATTGTGTTTCATTGCAATGATCACAGTCCCCTGCATGTATCATCAAACAACCAAAGGGTACACCCCACATGTCTGCCCCCAGGGCCGCCAGCACACAGCTCCTCTCCCTCCCTGAGTCCAGAGTCCCCAGCTGCCCCTTCTGTCCACATCACCGTCTCTGCCTCCATCCCTAGTGTCACTTCCTCCCTGGACAGGGTCTCACACTTCTCTTTTCTCCCTTGATGGTTCCAAGGGTTTCAGCTCCTGGACTGCAAAATCAGCCATTCCCCTTCTTTTGTCACCAAACATTTACATTTACCTTTCCAACACTCACTGTCAGACCTAATAGCAATCATTCCTTATTGAACCACAGGAATCCTTTCCCCCTCACCTTTTATTGACCCTATCCAGACAGGTTGGAAACAATTCAGTGGAGATTCTACATTTCCCTGTATCCTCTGGAACTAGGTTCATTATTGAAAGCTTGTAAGCCAGTCACTTCTTGCCTTTTAAGCCCCTCATTTTGGGTAGCCAATGTCTAAGTTCCCTATCCCTGTTAACCCTTTGTACCAAAGTGATGGAAATGATCCTCACTGTAGAGATTTGTCTGCTCCTTTGTCATACTGCATACACAAGCATAGGTGAAGTTCATTCACTTGTAGTGGGTTACACATTCTTTTTTTTTTTTTTTTTTTCATTTTCTTCTTTCTCTAGTCGTGTTCTGATCATTCAGCCATTGATGCCAGGTCAAATGGGTACTATCTGCAAGTGTGGGTGTTCTTGTGAATTTCTCCTCACTTCATATCAGGCAGATGCTTCACACTCTGTTCTAGTCCTCTGGGGCCATGTCCCTGCCCCTGGGCCCAGGAGTCCCCAGGTCTCATCATACTGCTTGTTGTTGTTGTTGTTGTTGTTGTTATGTGCCATCGAGTCGGTTCCGACCCACAGCGACCCTGTATAGGGTTTCCGAGGGTGTAAATCTTTACGGGAGTAGAAAGCCTCATCTTTCTCCCACGTAGTGGCTGGTAGTTTCGAACCACTGACCTTAAGGTTCGCAGCCCGATTCGTAACCACTACGCTACCAGAGCTCCTTGTTAACCAGGTCTTAATCCATGTTAACAGGAGTCTATTGAATGTGGCTGGGCTTAGTTCATGATTTCATTGCTTTTTGTCCCCCGCTTCCCTCTTTATTGGTGACCAACGTGGTCAGCAGCAGAACCATATGCCTGCTAGTGTATTCCATTTGAGTTTTAGTCTTAGAAGGGGGTTTGCCTTAAGGGGACCTGATCACTTGCCTTGATGACTCCCTGGGGAACAATTTGCTTGTTTTTGTAGCAGTCAATTGGACTACAGTTATTGTTTTTTATTTTTCCTGTTGGTCTTTCTTTCAAGAAGTATCTTCTGTTCTTCTAGCTGCTCCAGACTGGTCTGCTTGTCCTTTCAAATGAAAATACCCCACCTCAGAAGATTCTGAATGGGGATCAGGATTCCACCTATGTTTTTGTGCAATGCAAAGGCTCTGCAGGGAACCTCCTTCGCTGGGCAAGTTCTAGCCCCATTTTAGGTATTCCATTCAGAGACTTACAAGCTTTCTCTGGTGATATTTCTGGCTATCCTTTCACTCCTCTTCAAGTGCCTATTTTACACTAGTAGGCAAGGAACACCAAGATTCAAAAGACAGCCAAATATCTTAACATCATTTCTTCACGTTTACCCATTCAAATCATGCCTCAATCTTTGTATCCACAAGCCCTGTTGTTCCACAGTTGTGCTTACATCGTTATTTACCTCTGTCTTATTTAGCTCATGTAAACCTGCCTAGCTATTCTCCCATCTACCATGTTTTTCCTTTACTCTTCCCCTTCTAGTATATGCCTGCCCCCAGCACCCAAACTATCCTGTGTCTATTCCCTACCCTGTGCTCCACCTTCCCCTCCCTCCCCTCACACCACCCAAAACACCTCAGTAACCAACAAAAAAAAATAAATAAATACAATTTTTTTTTTAAATAAAAGATAATATTTTTCTTTCCCCTTCTAGTGTGGGTGCTTTTACTGAATCTTTTACAATAATGGTCCTATGCCATATTTTTCTTTTTGTGATGACTGATTTCACTCAGCATAATGTCCTCAAGGTTATGTGGTGGCTTGCTGCTTCCTTGTTATTATTCTTCAGGGTAGATAATATTCCATTGTGTGTATGCACCACATTTGTTTATCCATTCTTCCATTGATGGGCACTTAGGCTGTCTCCATCTTTTTGCTTATTATAAATAGTGCTGCTATGAACATTGCTGTGCATCTATCTACTAATGTTATGGCTCATATTTCTTGTGGATAAATACCAAGTAGAAGAACTCCTGGGTCATAAGTTATCTCTAGTTCCAACCTGCTGCGGAAGCACCATGCTGTTTTCCAGAATGCTTGAACCATTTTGCAATCCCACTAAGAGTATAGGAGGGTCCCAGACTCTCCATATCCTCACAAACATTTATTGCCCTCTACTTTTTTGATCTTTGCTATTATTGCTGGTTTGAGATGATATCTCATTGTTTTTTTGGTTTGTATCTCTCTAATGGTTAGTGATCGTGAACATTTCTTCATATATTTGTTGGCTGCCCAAATCTTCTCCTTGGTGAAGTATCTGTTCATGTGCTGTTACCATTTTTTAATTGGGTCATTTGTC
>NW_006408542.1:27300737-27328024 GCF_000296735.1 Chrysochloris asiatica | reverse complement strand
AACGTATCTTTCATTATACTAGTACCAGGCTGTTTTGACCCCGGTAGCTATGTAGTAAATTTTGAAATCAAGCAGTGACAGGCTTCCCATATTGTTCTTCTCCTTAATCAGTGCTTTGCTTATCCTGGGTTGCTTTCCTTTCCATATAAATTTTGTAATTGTTTTTTCCATCTCTTTGAAGAATGTCATTGGAATCTGGATTGGGATTGCATTCTGTGTGTAAATTGCTTTGGGCAGTATTGACATTTTCACAATGTTAAGCCTGCCTATCCAGGAGCATTGTATATTCTTCCATTTTTGTAAGTCTCTTTTGGTTTCTTATGGTAATGTTTTGAAGTTTTCTTTGTATAGGTCCTTTGTTTCTCTGGTTACATTTATTCCTAGTTATTTCATTATTTGGGTGGCTATTGTAAATGGTATTGCTTTCCTAATGTCCTTTTCAGCACTGTCATTATTGGTATAGAGGAATCCAACTGATGTTGATCTTATACCCTGCCACTTTGAGGTCTAGTAGTTTTTTACTGAGTTTTTGGGGTTTGCTATATATAGTATCATATCATCTGCAAATAGAGAGAGTTTCACTTCCTCTTTGCTAATTTGAATGCCTTACAGTTTCCTCTCTTGCCATATAGCTCTGACTAAGATATCCAGCATAATATTGGATAGGAGTGGTGACAAAGGGCATCCTTGTCTGGTTCCTGTTCGTAGAGGGAAGGCTTCAGTTTCTCTCCATTGAGAGTAATATAGGTTGTTGGTTTTGTATATATGTTCTTGATTATGTTGAGGAATTTCCCTTCAATTCCTACTTTGTTGCGTGTTTTTATCAGGAATGGATTGGATTTTGTCAAATGCCTTTCTGCAATAATCGAAATGATCATTTTTTTTCTTGTTTATATAGTGGATTACATTGATTGTTTTTCTAATGTTGAACCATCCTTGCATCTCTGAATCCCACTTGATCATGATGTATTATTTTTTTGATGTGCTGCTGGATTCTGTTGGCTAGGATTTCTTTGAAATTTTTGCATCTGTGTTCATGAGGGATATTTTCTTTCTTAGTTATGTCTTTCCCTGGTTTTGGTATGAGAGTTAAGCTTGCTTCATAAAATGTATTAGGAAGTTTTCCATCCTCCTCTATATTCTGGAATAATTTGAGTAGAATTGGTGACAGCTCTTCCCTGAATGTTTGGTAGAATGCACTAGTTAAGCCATCTGGACCTGGACTTCTTTTGGTTGGGAGTTTTTGATGACTTGATCAATTTCTTCTATTGTTATAGATCTGTTCAAGTCTTCTACTTCACTCTGTGTGCATTTAGGTAGGTTGTGTTTTTCTAAAAATGTATCCATCTATTCTCAGTTTTCAAATATGCTGGAGGTACAACTCTTCATAGTATTCTGTTAATATCCTTGTGGTTTCTAATATGTGTTATTTGCTTCTTCTCCCTCTTTTCTTTTGTTAGGTTGCCAATGGTTTGTCAATTTTATTAATCCTTTTGAAGAACCAGCTTCTTGTCCTATTGATTCTTTCTATAGTTTTTTCTGTTTTCTATCTCATTTATTTCTGCTCTGATCTTTATTATTTCTTTTGGTGACTATAGATTCCCTCTGTTGGTCTGTTTCTAGTTGCTGGACATGCTGTGTTAATGTGTTAATTTTGAGTCTTTCTTCATTTCGGATGTGCACATTTATTGCAATATATTGTCCTCTCCACACTGTTTTTGCCATGTCCCAAAGATTTTGGTATGTTGTGTTTTCATTCTCATTTGTTTCTAGAAACTTACTGAATTCATGTTTAAATTCTTCCATTATCCAGTCGCTCTTCAGCAGGGTGTTATTCAGTTTCCATGTCTTAAACATTATTTCCTTGGTCTTCTTATTGTTGATTTCTAATTTTATGGCATTGTGGTCTGAAAAGATGCTTTGTAGTATTTTGATGTTTGTAAATTAATGGAGACTTGCTTTGTGACCTAACACATGGTCAATTCTGTTGAATGTTCCATGTGCACTCGAAAAGAATGTGTATTGTGCTGTTTTTGGATTAAATGGTCTGTATACGTCTATGAGTTCAAATTGGTTGATTGTGCTGTTTAGTTCATCTGTAGCTTTGTCGAGTTTCTTTCTGGTTGTTCTATCCCTTGTCAAAAGTGGTGTATTAAAATCTCCCAGTATAATTGTAGCTTTATCTATTTCTTTCTTTAATTCTAATAGGGTTTGCTTTATAAATCTTGGTGCTCTTTCATTTGGAGTATAGATGTTAATCATGGTTATGTAAACTTACTCAATTGACCCTGTAATCATGAGATAGTGTCCTTCTTTATCTCTTGTACTGGTTTTTGCCTTAAAGTTTATTTTATCAGAGATTAGTATTGCCACTCCTGCTTGGTTTTTATTGCTGTTAGCTTGTTATATATTTTTTTCCATCCTTTAACTTTTAGTCTGTTTTTGTCTTTGTGTGTAAGGTATGTCTCTTGCAGGCAGCATATTGAAAGGTCTTGGTTTCTTATCCATTCAGCCATTCTTTGTCTCTTCATTGGTGCATTTAATCCATTGACATTTAGTGTAACTATTGATAGGTATGGATTAACTGCTTCATTATGTTAATTTTTGTGGTGCTGTCTGTTCCTTTTTTCTGCATGCCTTCTTATGTTGAGCTCATGTTTTTGTGCTATTTCTTGTCAGTTTTTTCTTAGTTTTCATGTTTCCTTGTTATGCTTGTATCTTCATTTTCATGGTAAGTTGTGAAATACTAATTTTCTTTGAGGTTATCCTATAGTCTATTAAGTTTTACCTGCATTTAAGACAAGTCTATTTATCCTGCAATCTACTCAACCTCCTCACCATCTGGATATCTGTTTCTATGTTTTTCCCTTCTTTGACACCGTTAATATTTTGATCTTTGGTTGGCCTCACAGGTCCTCTGAATTCATTGCTGTAATTTTGTTCTGTTCTGAACTCTGGTATCTGTTGACTGAGTTCCAGGTGGTGTTGCCACATCTGTCAATCTCTTGTTGTTGTCTGTTCTGGCTGGTTTTCATTCCAAGAACTTCCTTCTGATGTTTTGAAGTACTGGATTGGCTTTGACAAAATCTCTTAGCTTCTGTTATTATGGAATGTTTTGATTGCACCATCATATTTGACTAACAACTTTGTTGGATAGATGTTTTTGTGTTTTTATTTTTTTTATTTTAGGATTTTATATATGTCTCCCCATTGCCTTCTATCCTGCGTGGTTTCTGCTGAGAAGTCAGAGCTTCATCTGATTTGTTTGCTGTGGTAAGTAACACTTCTCTTTTCCCTTGCTGCTTTTATGATTCTCTCCTTGTCTTTGATTTTGGAAAGCTTGATTATGATATGTCTAAGTGATTTTCTTCTGGGGTCTATCCTTCCTAGGGTTCTTTCAGCTGCTTGACTGTTTATCTTCTCATCCTCAAGATGTTAGGAAATTTTTCTTCCAAAAGCTCTTCAACTATCTATTGTGTGGACTTCTGTTATTCTTCCTGTTTTGGAATGCCAATAATTGTTAAGTTATTCCTCTTCATGTTATCAAGCATGAATCTTTGACTCTGTTCAGATTTTTTAATCCTTTTTTCTGCTTGCTCTTCTATCTTATCCGTATTGAGAGATTTGTCTTCCAGCTTGCTGGTTCTGGCTTCCATCTCTTCCATTCTACATCTTTGTCCTTTCAGTGTATTGTCCATTTCTGATATTTTATTATTAATCACCTAGACTTCTTTTTGCAGGTTTTGGATCATTTCCAATGCCATATATGTCTTCTTTGATTGCTTCTGTAGCACCTTCCTTACTTCTTCCTTATTTTCCTCCACCCCTTTTCAGAGCATTTGAATTTGTTTCCTTATCATTCTTCTGAATTCCTTCTCAGGCAGATCCAGAGCCTGCTCTTCTACTGGAAAGTCTATGTCTGCTTTCAGCTCACTTGTCTCAATTACTTGTTTTCTTCTTTTGGACAAGTGTTGAGATCTTTAGTTGTGTTTTCTTGGATGTTTTCAGCAGTTATGTGGGTTTTTTATGCTTAAATGAATGTATGTTGCTTTGTGGTTAAGCTTACTAAGCATCTTCTGGTGGGTATGATTTGGAGATATTCTTCCCTTTTCACATGTAATACCTAGCAGCTGGTTTTGGCTCTTGTCCAGATGATGGGAGTATTACAGGGTATACTTATAGCTTGGCTATATGAGCACAGTTTCAGTTTCTGTCTCTTCTTGGGTAAGGTAAGGGGAGAAAGCTACAACACCTGGGAAAAGAATGAGACCAAATGGACCAAAGACAGAAACAATATAGAAGCAAAGAAAGAAACCACCAATCAAAAACAAAAATAAAATTGTGATTGACTGTCCACTGGCCTTTGCTGTGCAGGCAGGGATAAAGAGTCCTACCCAGGTCAACTTTGGGGCTGGGTCCCAGAGTCAGACGTCATAAGAAGGTTTCCTCTCTGTGCCATTGAAAAACTGTGGGTGAAATGCTGGACCCCTTTGGAGGTCTGCTCCCACCCACCTGAAGGCATCTGGGCTGGGCTATGAGGGCACAATCGGAGTGAAGAGGAAAGATATGTGAAAAAATTAAAAGTAAAAGATGAAAAATCTGTCACACCTCTTCCTCCAGACATGCAGCTCTGCAACCTCTAGCTCTGGGTCATTGTGTTTGCTTGGCTGAGGCCCCACTCTCTGGCCTCAGGACCTCTGACTGCAGGGATGGATTTAGCTGGAATCGATTCAGAAATCACTGTATTTTGCTTCCACCAGCAGATTTATCCACGGTGGGTACAGGAAACTGGCACCCATAACCTTAAACAGGATCCAAAACTGTGCAGCTGTTCTGCAGACCACTCTTTCTCTGCTTTTGGGGGGCTTTAGCAGAGGAGCTTTCAGTATCTGTCTCTGCTTACCTGCCCCCCAAGGAAATTACCTCTTCTCTGCCCTTCATTAGCAAGCTATCACAATATTTTAGTGATTTTCACATCTGAAAAGTTGACTTCTTATACAGTCTTAGTTGGATTTAGAGACAGGTTAGAAAGGACTGAGGATTTTGTTGCACAGAGTAATCCAGGGGATCTGTTGTTTTCCTTATAGCTCTAGAAACCTATAGAAACTGGAGTCCTTTCCAGTTAACCCTTTAGATGAGGAAGGAGAGAGATAGGGCTTGGTATGGGAAATTTTTATGGTCAGACCAGAAATGAGCACATAGCTTCTCCTCATATTCCATTGAGCCATATCTTAGTTACATAGCTAAGCCAACTGAAAAGAAAAGTGGATCATGTAATCCATTTGAGTGAAGGGGAAGAAGAGAATGTGAATTCTGGTGAATATAGTAGCCACGTCCTATACATCTAATACTTTCACAATCCTTGTTCAATCAACTCCAAATGATGCTCTTAGAGGAATATGTTGTTCATTCATTAACACTGAGAGGTAAATGGCACCTAGAAAATTTTTATGTCTAAATTGTTGTCGTTATGTACTATCCATTGTTGCAGTCACTGTATAGATTCATCTTATTGAGGGTCTTTCTCTTTCTGACCCGCTAGTTTGCCTGATGTGGCGCAGTGGGTTAATGCGCCAGACTGCAAAGCCATTTGTACTGCAAGGTCGGCAGTTCAAGCTCACCAGTCACTCCTTGGAAACCCTATACAGGATCACTATGGGTCAGAAACAACTCAATGGCACTTAACAATAACAACTTTGCCTAGCATGATGGCCTTCTCCAGGGATAGATTCATCATGGTAACATGCTGGAAGTACAGAGTACAGGAGATGAAGTGCCACCATTTTCAGTTTTCATTAGCATATTTGGCCCACACTTCTTCCAAGAAACACTTGTTTCTTTGTCTGGCAGTCCATGGTATATTTAAAATTGTTTGCCAGCATTGTAATTCAAAGGCACCAATTCTTCTTCTATCTTCTTTATTTGTTGTCCACTTTTCATATGTATATGAGGTTATTAAAAACATCAAGGCTTGGGTCAGGCACAACTTAAACATCAAAGAGTCATATTTTCTTTTGGATATTTTAAAGACTTTTTGCAGAGATTTGCCAAATGTAATATATCATTTGATTTCTTGAATGCTGCTTCCATGGAAAGTGATTGTGGATCCAATTAAAATGAAATCATTCACAATTTCATTTTTCTCCATTTGTCATGATGTTGCTTATTGGTCCATTTGTGAAGATTATTTTTTTCTTTACACTGAGGTATAAATCAATCTTAAGGCTGTAGTCTTTGATCTTCATATGTAAATGTTTCAGGTCCTCTTTGATTTCAGCAAGCCAGGTGTGTCAACTGCATAAACTAATAAGTTTGCCACCAATTCTAAAGCTCTGTTCTTTTTCATATAGTCCAGCACCTTAGATTATTTGATCAGCAGACAGATTGAATAAGCATCATGAAAGGAGACAATCATGATGCACACCTTTCTTGATTTCAAGCCACACAGTATCTCCTTTTACTGATAGAATGACCTTTAGTCTTTGTACAAGTTCTGCATGAGCACAATTAAGTGTTCTGAAATTCCCTTTCTTTGCAATGTTACCAATTATTTGTTTTGATCAAATGTCTTTGTATAGTCCATGAAACACAAGTGGACATCTGCAAAAAATGACAACAACAGTCCCTCCCACCACACTCTACTCAACTGTGTTCCATAATTCATTGCAATGCCCACACAGAACTCAAAGACCATACTCACAATTATGGGGTTTAATAGGGAAGTTAACAGGTTAATTCAAGACAGAAATGCTCAGGGCATGGTTCTTCCAGTCAGGACAGCCTATCCTCTGCTGTGCCCATGGGCAGATCTCTCTCTGACCCTTGATTCTTTAGCCTGGCTTTTATTTTGCTCCAGCAATGTTACAAAGCTATTTTACCTTTGCTGGTAAATCCCTGAAGGGTACATCAATTCACATAAGCCTCATTCTGAAGGCACTCTCTAACTCTGTATATCAGTACACCTAGTTCCCCCAATTAAGTGCTTGAAGGAACTCTGAAAGCAAGTCTCCTGCCAAAGATTATTCAGGTTTACTTGCTCTGTAGGCTGTCCACCACTCTGTCTCATACTCTGGTTTTTGGTTCTACTGTTACTGCTCCTTTGCCACTCTTTTGACATCACAGCTTTCTGTCCCTAGATCAAGAGGGTTCAGTTTTCAGGGATCTCAGGGTCCAAAGGATAGTCACTACTCCTGACTAGTCTTCTTTTCTGCCATTGAGATCCCCTCTCCTGCTTTTGAGATGGTTCATCTTATACCCATGTCAGAGTCCCAAGGTTTTATAATTACAATTCTCAAAATCATTCACAATTGAATCATATAATCCATCAGCAACTTTTCCCATTTTTTTCTTAGCCAGAGTTATCAGGAAAATACCATTTGGTGGGAGTTTAAAAACACTATGGATAGGAGAGACATTAGCTAATTCACTACATCACAACAGTCTTTCTGGTATGCTCCATTATCAGCCAATATCCAACTTACATCAGCAGTGATACCCCTCATTCTACATCCTTTCTGAATCTGGCTTAAATTTTGGAAAGTCCATGTCTATGTACTGCTTCAGCTATTTTTGAATTATCTTCAGAAATATTTTACTTGTGTGGAATATAAATAATATGGTTTTATAATTCCCACATTCCATTGGATCATTTTTTTTTTTTTTTTGGAATAGGCACAAATCTCTTCTAGCCAGTTGGCCAGGTAGCTGTCCTCTAAATTTCTTAACATAGATAAATGAGTGCTTCCTGTATTACATCCACTTGTTGAAACATCTCAATTGGTATTTCATCAGTTCTTGGGACCTTGTTTTTCATAGTGTTTTCATGCAGCTTTGACTTCTTTCATTAATGCCATTGGGTTTTGATCATATGTTACCTTGGTTGATAAAGTGGAGGGTTAGCAAATTGTTGAACACTTAAATGGTTGAACATTGACAAATTATTTTTGGTACAATGACTGTATTCCTTCCATCTTCCTGTATCATTCAAATTATTATTTTTTTTTTTTTGGAATTTATGGAATCCTTCAATATTACAACTCAAATCTTGAATTTTTCTTCCACTTTTTTCAGCTGAGAAAAGCCAAGTGTGTTGTTCCCTTTTGGTTTTCCAACTCCAGGTCTCTGGACATTTCCTTATAATACTTTAGTTTGTCTTCTCATGCTGCTTCTTGAAATCTTCTCTTCAACTATATTACTTTATTAGTTCTTCCATTCAATTAAACCACTCTACTTTTAAGAGCAAAGAGCTCTGGTGGCGTAGTGGTTAAGAATCGGGCTGCGAACCACTAGGTCAGCAGTTCAAAACTCCAGCTGTTCCACGGGAGAAAGATGAGGCTTTCTGCTCCTGTAAAGATTTACAGCCTTGGAAACCCTGTACAGGGTCGCTATGAATCTGAACTGACTCCACGACACATAACAACAACAACCTTTAAGAGCAGGAGTTCTGGTGTGGCACTGTGGGCTAATGCATCAGACTGCAAAGTAGTTTGAACTGCAAGGTCGGTGGTTCAAATTCAACAGTTGCTTCTTGAAAACCCTATACAGGGTCACTATGGGTCAGAATTGACTCAACGGCACTTAACAACAACAACAACCTTCAAGAGCAAATTTAAGAGTGTCTTCTGATATCCATTTTTATCTTCTCTTTCTTTGCTGTCATTTTATTTACTTTTTGCTTTCTTCGTATCTGATGTCCTTGATGTCATTCTGGTCTTTAATCATTATGTTCAATGCATCAAATCTATTCGTGAGATGCCCTCTAAATTCAAATGGCATAAACTCAAAGTATATTTTGACTGTCCTGGAATTGTTTTAAGTTTCTTCAACCTCAACTTGAACTTGAATATGAGTGAGCACAATTGGTAGTATATTACCTTTCTTTTCTCTCAAGTTAACACATGTCTTCCTAGCCAGAGAAAGCACTATACCATTTTCAACAGTGGTTGCAATATTATACAGTACCATGAATAAAATATGAGGGTTCCAATATCTAAATACTCTTGCTAGCATCTGTTTTGTTTATTTATTTACTTTGAGTGTTGTTATTAATGCTGGGTGAGAAGATATCTCATTGTTGTTTTAGTTTGCATATCTCTAATGGAGTATGGTATGGCACTATAGGATAAGCAGTGAACTGCTAACAACAAGGTCAGTAGTTCAAACCCCCCAGCTGTTCTTCAGAAACCCTATACAGGGCTGCTATGAGTTGGAACTGACTCAACAACACTTATCAGCAACAAAAACAACAGTGGCTAATGATCACAAACATTTCCTCATATGTTCAGTGGGCACCTCAATATCTTCTTTGTTGAGCTCTGTGTTTATTACCTTGGTCTATTTTTTAAATGGATTATTTGTCTTTTTCTTGTTGAGATGTTGAAGTTTTCTACAAATTGTAGAGAGTTGGCCCTTGTCTTATATGTTATTTCCAAAAAATTTTCCCAGTCTGTGGGTTCTCTTTTTATTCTTGATGAAATCTTTGGATGAACCTAAGTATCTAATTTTAAATGATTCCAGTCACCTAGTTTGTCTTCTTCTGTTTCTGTTTTCAATTATGTTTGATAGCATATTAATGATATACATCAGGAGCTCTGGTAGCGTAGTGGTTATGAATCGGGCTGCAAACTTCAAGGTCAGCAGTTTGAAACTATCAGCTGTTCCGCAGGAGAAAGAAGAGGCTTTCTGCTCCTGTAAGCCTCAGAAACCCTGTACAGGGTCGCTATGAATCGGTTCCAACTCCACGGCACATAACCACCACATCAGGATCCCCATTTGTCCCTATTTTTTTTTTTTTCATTGATAATCTTCATATTTCTAAGCTTATCTTTAGGTCTTTGATCTATCTTGAGTTTGGTTTTGAATATGGTGTGACATACATGTCAGGTCTCATTATGCAAATTTATATGCAGTTTTTCCATTTGTTAAAGCGGCTATTTCTTTCCCCATTTAATGTGTTTCAGTCTTTTGTCAAAGTTCAGGTGACCATGGTGGTGGTGGAGGTAGTGTACCATGGAGTCAGTTCCTACTCATAGCAATTCTGCATAGGGTTTCCAAGGCTGTGAATCTTTATGGGAGCAGAAAGCCTCATCTTTCTGCTGGTAATTTTGAATTGCTGACCTTAAGCTTAGCAGCCCAACTCATAATCATGATACTAGTTGACCTCAGGTGGATGAGTTTACTTCTGGATTCTCAATTCTGTTCCTGTGGTTTATATATTTGTTGATGTACAAATACCAGGCTGTTTTCACTACTGTGGCTGTGTAGTAGGTTTTGGGATCTAAAAGTGAGAGACTTCCTATTATGTTCTTCTTGAGTAGTACTTTGCTTTGTTTATCTGTGAAGAGTCCAAGTGGCATGCTAATTAGAATGCTAATTAGAAGGTTGACAGTTCAAATCCACCAGTGGCTCTGTGGGTTTGAACCGTCAATCATTATTCTGTCACTACAGGATAATGTGCTGGACTGCAAGGTCAGTTTGAACCACAAGGTCTATGGGTCAAACCCACCAGACACTCCTACGTTGCTATGAGTCAAATGCAACTTCATAGCACTTAGCCACAACAAACACGGTTGTAGTTAAGTGCCATCAAGTCCGTTCTGACTCATAGCAACCCTGAATAGGGATTCCAAGGAGCGACTGGGGACCCTGTATAAGGTTTTTGAGGAATGACTTTGATTCAAACCAACCTGGCTGCCCAGCACTTATCCTTTAGTGCCAAATTATAGAGGGTCGCTGTAAGTCAGAATCGACTCAAAGACAGCATTTTTTGTATGGGTTGTTGTGCTTAACTGTGATCTCTTGGTTATAAAGTTGGTTATTAATTTTTAAATCTCTTTGAAAAATTATGTTGGAGTCTGGATTGGTAAAGCATTATACCTAGAGATTACTTTGGATACTATAGATGATTTCACAATGTTAAGTCTTCTAATCCATTAGCATAGTGCATTCTTCCGTTTTTGTTGATCTCTTTTGGTTTCTTGTAGTAGTGTTTTATAGTTTTCTTTGCATCCATTTTTCATTTCTCTTTTAGGTGGCTATTGTAAATGGTATGGTTGTCCTGATTTACTTTCCAGATCTCTCTTTGTTGTTGCTAAGTGCCGTCGAGTCAGTTCCGACCCATAGCGACCCTGTACAGGGTTTCCGAGGCTGTAAATCTTTACGGGAGCAGAACGCCTCATCTTTCTCCCGCGGAGCAGCTGGTAGTTTCGAACTGCTGGCCTTAAGGTTCGCAACCCGATTCGTAACCACTACGCTTGTTAGTGTAAAGGAATCTGAGGACTTTTCCTATGTTGATCTTGTACCTTGACATTTTGCTGAATCTTTTAATTAGTTCCAAAAGATGTTTTGCTGAGTTTTTGGGATTTTCTATTTATAGGATTTTACTTCTTGGCCAATTTAAATGTCTTCGATTTCCCTTTCTTTTCTTATAGCTCTGGCTTAGACTTCCACCATAATGTTGAATAAGAGTGATATAAAAGGACTCTTGTTTGTAAGAAAAATGGTTTCAGTTGTTCTCCATAATGTTGGCTGTTGCTTTTGCATATATACCCTTAATTATGAATGATGAATAGCCCTTGTATCTCAATTTTGTTGAGTGCTTTTGGCAGGAATGGTTGTTGGATTTTGTCAAATGGCTTTTCTGAGTCAATTGATAGGTGGCTTTTTTTATTTTATTTATGAGGTGGATTATGTTGATTGTTTTTGAAATATTGAATCATCCTTGCATACCTGGTAAGAATCCCACTTGGTCATGATTTTTGATTTGGAGTCTGTTGGCTAGGATTTTTTTCTCATACTGGTCAGGAGGGACCAGTCCCTGGAGAAGCACATTATGCTTGGTTATGTGGAGGGTCAGGGAAAAAGGGGAAGACCCTCAAACGAGATGGATTGACACATGGCAGCAGCAATGGACTCAAACATAGCACATATTGTGAGGTTGGTGTAGGACCGGGCACTGTTTTGTTCTTTGGTGCATAAGGTTGCTATAAGTCAGCACTAACCCAGGGGCACCTAACAACAACAGCAACGTTGCAATGATAGAGTCCTGGTGCGGTGCTATAGGATTAACACTGGACTATTAACCACAAGGTTAGCTGTTCAAACCCACCAGCTCCTCATTGAAAACACTATACACTGTTGCTATGAATTGGAGCTGACTTGACGATGCTTAACTACAGCAACAATGCAAAAGTGTTTCTTTGAAGACTATGCTACTGCACCTGACCCAAGCTATGGTATTTTCAATTGTCTCATAAACATGTGAAATACGGAGAATGAATAAGGAAGACTGAAAAATAATTTATGCATTTGAATTATGGGTTTGGTGAAGAATATTAAATATATCATAGCCTACCAGAACAAATAAATCTGTCTTAGAAAACATAAAGTCAGAGCGTTCCTTAGAAATTGGGATAGCAAGATTTCATCTCACATATTCTGTATATGTGGAGATAGACATCATACTTGTTAAGTAGAAGAACAGCAAAAAAGAGTTATCTCTCAAGACCCTCAACAAGATGGATAGCAGCTGCAAGCACAGCAGTGATTGTGAGGATCTCATAGGACCAGTCAGTGTTTTATTCTCTTGTACATAGGACTGCCGTAGGTTGGAACAGACACAATGGCACTTACTGATACCAACATGTTGATTTTGACTCATAGTTACTCCCATGTGCCAGAGTAGTATTGCTCCACAGAGTTTTCAAGGCTGTAATTGTTACAGTAAATCTCCAGGTCTTTTCCCCATGGAGCTTCTAGATAGGTTTGAACTGCCAACCTTTCAGTTATCAGTAAAGTGATTAATTGTTCTACAAATATGTTTTTGTTGCTATTATGTGACAACAAGTCAGTTTCGACTCATAGCAACCCTATATAGAATTTCCAAGGATCAGCTGATGAATTTGAACCTCTGACCTTACAGTTCAAACCAACCTTGTGGTCCAGTGCTTATCCTACAGTACCATACCAGAACTCTGCATATGTATACAAAAATAAACAGAGTCCTGGAGTGGGGCTATGGGCTAAAGTACATACTGCATAGTTGCTTTGAACCTCAAGGTCAGCAGTTTAAACCCACCAGCTGCTCCTTAGAAACTCATTGTTATTGTTGTGTTCTGTTGAGTGGGTTCTGACCCATAGTAACCTTGTATAGGATTTCTGAGGAGTGACTGGTGAGCTTGAACTGCTAACATTACGGTTCATAACAACTTTGCAGTCCAGCTCATTAATCCACAGTGCCATGCCAGGACTCCATACAGTTTGACACCAGGAAACCCATACAAGGTTGCTATGAGTTGGAACCCACTTGATGGCACTTAACAACAAATACGCACATATACATATGTACATATACTAGGGTAAGTCAAAATGTATTGCTACAAAATCAACAAAACTATTAAACTAAAACATGAAAAGTATGCAGTTATTTATTGCCTCTTGCTATATCTAACATCTAGGTGAATACTCTGTTGAACAATGTTTCCATCTCTCTAAGCCTTCCCTGAGGAATTCTGAGGTTTAAACACACCATGTCAACAACAGCAGTTTGGGGATCCTCTATGAACTCAGATTATGTTCCTATTCAATGTTTTCTCAGTTTGGGGAAGTACAAGAAGTATAAAGTAGCAAGATCAAACTGTAGGATAGATGTGGTAAGGTTTCCCAATGAAATTCTTGTAGGAAAGCCCTTACTACTCTCCAAGAATATGCAGAAGCATTGTCATGATGGCAGAGGGGGAATCCAGCATAACTTTTCTGGCTTTTTTTCTAGCTAGTGCAAGTTTCAATTTTCTTAAAATTTCTTCATAATGAGCCCTCGTTCCTGTCCTGTGCACTTGGAGAAAATGTATTGAGAATATTCCTTTGAGACCCTAAAAAAACAGTTGGTATAACCTTCTGAGTTTACCTGTCTGCTTTGCTCATCTTTGAGGTCTTCCCAATCTTCATTAAAATCCAACCAAAAGCTATTGTTTTTTATGGAGCAACATTCTCGTAAACTTGTTGCAAAGCTTCAATAATTTGAGGAAGCGTCTCCTGGAGTTTTTTTTTTTTTTTTTTTAATTAATAGTAGCCCTGACCTCCTGTTTTTCTTTTTCTTCTTGCACAAAAAAGTATCTTTTTTTGTTTTTTAAGTCCCCCTAACAAGATTTGGAAGGAGCTCTGGTAGTGTAGTGGTTACGAATCAAGCTGCAAACCTTAGGGTCAGTAGTTTGAAACTACCAGCTGTCCCACGGAAGAAAGATGAGGCTTTCTGCTCCTGTAAAGATATACAGCCTTGGAAACCCTGTACAGGGTTGCTATGAGTCGGAACCGACTCCACGGCACATAACAACCACAACAACAATATTTGGAAGGCAGGATGTCCAGGCTTTGTCTTTCAAACTTTGGATATATTGTCAGGAGGGACGAGTTACTAGAGAATGATATCATGCTTGGTAAATTGGAGGGTCAGAGAAAAAGAGGAAGACCCCCCAGTGAGATGGATTGGCACAGTGGCAGCATCAACGGTCTTAAACGTAGCAACACTTTTTAGATTAGTCCAGGATCAGACGG
This sequence comes from Chrysochloris asiatica, assembly GCF_000296735.1. Taxonomy (NCBI): domain Eukaryota; kingdom Metazoa; phylum Chordata; class Mammalia; order Afrosoricida; family Chrysochloridae; genus Chrysochloris; species Chrysochloris asiatica. The sequence goes on along the minus strand of NW_006408542.1, from coordinate 27,313,474 downwards.
TGTTTTGTTGGTACCAACTTCTTGATAGCACCCAACAATAACAACAAGACTAAGATAAATGTACCACTGAAAGAATTGTCTGTAGCCATAAATTAATCACGGATTTGTTCTAACAGTTTGCTTGAAATAAACCCATGCATTTATGAACTGAAATCCTAGTAGAAATACTTTCTGACTTTTCCTTATATGTACTCACAGTGTATTATTTTCTCTTAGCCCTATATTTTGAGCTGTAGATTTATAAAGGCTTTCTCTTTGTGTTAAAATAGTTTCTACCACCATACTTTACTTCATTTTATTTTTACTGATTAGAAAAATGATGCTTGAGCTGAAAAATAATATAATACAATTTTAGGGAAATTAAAAAGTAGAGAAATTTATGAAAATAGCATCATCTGTAATCTCTCTACCTTAAACAGTCACTATTAATTTGCCTATATCCTACTAGTATATTTTTGAATTATCTATATTTGTGTAATTTGTTTGGGATCGTAGTTTAAATAAAATTTTGTGTTAAATGGTTTGTATGCTTTATAAGTATTTTCATGCCATTGAAATTTTTAGACAGTATCATCTTTACTGGCTATATTATGCATAATCTAATGAGTATACCATGACATATTTAATGGTTGTCATTATGTTGTTAATTTGCATTTTTTCACTTTTATAACTGTTTTCTCTTACGCTTATATAGAGCATATTGCTTTGAATCTGCTCTTTCCTTGTTGTTTTTTTTTTTTTCCTAAGACTTACTATAGTATATATTTCCAAGGTTTTTGAAACATTACCAAATACATTACCTGAAATACACTTATTTGAAAATATAATTTAATAGACATTGCCCTTCTGTAAAGACAGTATAGAGGTGGCATCAGACCTCTCACTTCACAAAGAAGGGAAAAGAATCAAAATCATGATTCATAACAGCTGACCAAGGTTGCTTTCTATGAGATGGAGGTCAGACATTCCTCCACCCTTCAAACATTTTACCAGTTCTGGCACCAATCATCTCTTCCGTGGCACTCTGCATTTACTGGCTGGGTTCAACAATTCATTGCAATGGCCACACAGACCCCGCAGACGGTAATCACAGTTAAGAGGTTTATTAGTAAAACATCAGATTACAATTCAGGATCAGAAACACTCAGCATATAGTTTTTTGGTCAGGACAACTTCCTCTCTGCTGTGCGCACATGCATACCTCTGTGGCCCTTGGTCCTGACTCCTGTTGTGCTCCGGCACATGTTAGAAAGCTCTTTCAGTTCTTCTGATAACAACTCATTCTGGCTCCTGCCCTGCTGACTTAAGTGCTGCAAAGCCCTTTTAGCTCTTTAATTAATGCCCAGAGGCACCCCCACCATCAGGATACCTCTGCCCAAAAGCACTCCACTCTAGGTACACAGGTCAGCACATTTAGCACCACCAAGTACCCAGAGGCACTCTGCTCTGCCAGCTAACCTCCTAGCCCATCCTTCTCTGCCACTGGCAGAAATGAGAAAGTCAAAGAGCTGAATAGAACATTTCAGATGGCAATTTGAGAAGACAAAGTCAAGTATTATAGTAAAATGTGAGAAGACCTGGAGTTAGAAAACCAAAAGGAATGAACATGATCAGCATTTCTCAAGCTGAAAGAACTGAAGAAAATATTCAAGTTTCAACTTAAAGATACTATGCTCTGGTAGCTTAGCGGTTGCGAATCCGGCTGCTAACCTCAACGCCCGCAGTTCGAAACTACCAGCTGTTCCGCGGGAGAAAGATGAGGCGTTCTGCTCCCATAAAGATTTACAGTCTCGGAAACCCTGTGCAGGGTCACTATGAGTCGGACACGACTCCACGGTAGTTAACAACAACAGTGGACAAAATATTGAATGATGCAGAAACAATCAAAAGAAGATGGAAGGTACACACAGAGTCGCTGCACCAAAAGGAAATCGTTGATGTTTGAAGATTTCAAGAGGTAGCATACAATCAAGAACCGATGGTATTGAAGAAAAAAGTCCAAGGTTCTCTGAAGTTCTTAGCAAAAATAAGACTGCAAGTAGTGATTGAAATGGAAATGTTTTCACCAACTAGTGCAGCATTGGAGGCACTTTCTCATCTATGACAAATTTTGAAGGCAGTTACCTGGCCAACTGATTGAAAAAGATCCATATTTGTGCCTATTCCAAAGAGAGGTGACTCAACTGAATGTGGAAATCATAGATCAATATCACTATTAGCATGCAAGTAAAATTTGGTTCAAGAAAATTTTTTACATTACTGAAATAGTACATCGATGAGAACTGCCAGAAATTCATAGCAGATTCAGAAGAGTATGTGGATCGAGGGATATCACTGCTAAAGTCAGATGATTCTTGAGTAAAAGCAGAGAATGCCAGAAAGATATTTATGTGTGTTTAATTGACTATATAAAGACTTTTGACTGTGTGGATAATGACAAGCCATGAATAATATTGTGAAGTACAGATTTTCCAGAATATTTAATTGGACTCATAAGAAACTGGAACACAGAACTGGAGGCAGTCATTCAGACAGAATAAGGGGATACTGGATGTTTTAAAATCAGGGAAGGTGTGTGCCAGCATTGTTTCATTTCACCAGGTCTATTTAATCATAATGTTGAACAACTAATCTGAGATGTTGGATTATATGAAGAAATGTGTGGCATAAGGATTAGAGGAAGACTGTTTAGCAACCTATTATATGCAGTTGATACAATCTTTTCTGCTGTAAGTGAAAAGGACTTAAAATATTGATCTGAAGAAGATCAATCAAACAGCCTTCAGTATGGATATCTCCAGGAGGAAACAAAAATCTTCACACCTAAACCAATAAATAACATCATGATTAGTGGAGAAAAGGTTGAAGTTGTCAAAGACCTCATCTTGTTTGGATTCACAATCAACATTCATGGGAGCAGCAGTCAAGGAGCCAAATGATTTATTACATTCTGCAAACCTGTTGCACAAGGCCTCTTTAAAATGTTCAAGACTCAAAATATAAGTTTAAGAAATAAAGTGTGCCTGACCCAAGCCATGATATTTTTAATAGTCTCATATGCATGTGAAGGGAGCACATAGGCTCCATAGGATAAGAACTGGGCTGCAAACCACAAGGTCCACGTGTGAGCCTACCAGCCACTCCTTGGGAGAAAAATGATGCTTTCTGTTCCCAAGATTTAAAGCCTTGGGAATTCTATACAGTGTCATTTTGAGTTGGAAGCAACTTGGAGGCACTTTACAACAGCAGCAACAACATATGCATTTGAAAGTTGAACAATGAATACAGAAGACTGCAGAAGAATTGATGCATTTGTGTTATGGCATTAAAAAAGAATATTGAAAGTACCATGGATTACCAGAAAAACAAATAAATCTGTGTTGGAAGAAGTACAGCCCAAATGTCCATTAGAAGCCAGGATGGTGAGACTTTGTCTCTCATACTTTGGATACATCTTTAGAAGGGACCAGTTCCTGAAGAACAACATGCTTAATTAAGTGGAGGGACAGCAAAAACAAGGATGATCCCCAAGGAGATACACTGACAAAGTGGCAACAGCAAAGGGCTCAAGCATAACATTGTGAGAATGACACAGGACCAAGCAGTATTTTGTTCTGTTGAGCATAGGGTCGCTGTGAGTTGAAGCCGAGTCAATGGCTCCTAACAACAGCTAATTTCCACAAGGGTGCCATGTACCTAATTTTTATTTTTAGCAATTTATCTAATCCTCTTGGAGGGCCCCAGCCACCTCTCATTTTCATAGACTTTCCCAGTCATTTTTCTGGGCGTTGCAAAGATTATGATTTGTTATTGTTGTTGGTAAGCATCTTTGAATCAGCTTTGTTGTTGTTGTTGCTAAGTACCATGGAGTCGGTTCCAACTCATAGTGACCCTGCACAGGGTTTCTGAGGTTATAAGGGTATTAATTCACTGTATCACAACTGCTTTTCACCAACTTGGTGCTATTAATTTTTAATTACTCTTCAATTATAAATAATTTAATTATATAAATAGTATATCTATTGCAGAAACTGTAAAATTGAGAGCATCCATAAGAGAAAATATCCATTATGTCCATATCTAGTAATAATATTGTGGATTAAGCAAATAGTATGTTATATTCTGTTGTAAATGTTCACTAAGCAACACAACAACTTTACATGTAGATCATATTCATTTATATTGTTTACTGTATGCATAAAACTTTATTTCATGGGTGTCATAATTTATTCTACTGTGAAATATCTAATTCCAAATTTATAATATTATGCAAATGTACAAAATACATAGGCTGTGTATCAGTTATGTACACATATTTAAACTAAATTTGAAAACTAGAGTTGTTGAATCAAACATGTTGTGCCTCTTGAAATCTTCTGATAATTGTTGTTAAAGAGCATGTAAAAATAGTTATATCAATTTCTTTTCCAAACAGTAATGCATAAAATTTTCTTTTTCCCCATAATTAGCCATAGTTTGATTGGAAAAAATGGATTTCGTTATTTCAGTAAGTTGCATTTCTTTGATTATTTGTAATTATTAATGTATTTTTCATGTTTATTAAAACTATGTTTTATGATATATAGAAGTTAATTCCCAAGGATCTGGATTTTTAACAAGCCCTCAGATGTTTCCTATGCAAACTGAAGTTTAAAAACCTTACCCCAGAGGATCTTTTGTGTTCAACCCTAGTGCAGATTTTTATTTTGTTTCTTAGACAGAATGTTCTCCCAGTTTTGATGTACATCCTTGCATTAGCAAATACATTCAGCTCTTGATTTGGCATTTAATTTAGAATATTTATTAGGGTTGAAGTCTGGAAAGGATGCTGTGGGCTAAAGCACTAGACTGCAAAAGTTGGTTTGAACTGCAAGGTTGGTGGTCCAATCTCACCATATACTCCTTGTAAACTGTATACTATGAGTTGGAAGTGACTTGATGGCACTTAACAACAACAATCAATTTAGGGTTACTTCATCAATAAAACTTAATTAATGGTGCTTCTCATCATCAGCTTTGGTTGCATTTTCAGTTGGATTCCTGAGAATGTAATGCATCCTTCTAATAAAAAGGAAAAAAATCTTCAAATTAAGTAAATCACTTCAAAATTTCCCATGAATTAATAAAAGGCAATTTGAGTAATAAATATTTAAAATATTTATTGATTTAATGCCCTTGATTTTTCCCAGAAAGACACTGGATGCTCAGATAGACATATCTTAACAAGGCATGAAATGCAAGTGGGTTTCAAAAAATCCATGGAAAAATTGAACTAGAAGATATTGTATTTTTTTCTATGAATTTTGAAGCCCCTTTGTATGAAATGAGGCAAGTGTTCTATACAAGTTGGAATAATTGCTTTTATGATAGTTTCTTGTTTCTTAGAAATAAGAAGAGAGAATAGATTCTGAATACTATGAAGTCAACCTCAGAGGCCAACACACAAAAAGAAATGAAAATTAGGAAAAGTGCACTTCCCTGCTGTGAAGTCAGGTGCAAATGTCAGTATGTGGTCAACTGTGGAGCCTGCAGAGACTAGAGGGACATTTAATTGCATCTTATCCAAGATTCTTCTTTCAAACTAATAGCTTTTATTCTACCATAACATTGTTACCGGAAATGTCTCAAGACAGTCAATTTAGCACTGTTGACATGTCTCAAGAACTGATGAAAGAAAAGGGATAAACCTCAGTGTTTAATACATTCCAAAGTGCTTGGACACTGTAACCTGTGAGAGATGCAAAGAGAGCTTTCATATGGCCCAAATCCATGTAGTGTGAAAAGCATTTGATTCAAAGAGCCCTTGTTAGTCTTTGTGAAATGAGTTAGTCATTTCAAGCCAATTCCTCACGGACAGATGTCCAGAGCAACTATTGCTGCAGTTACTGTTTAAAAAGATTTTTATAAAGTTAATAAAATCTTTATGCATTACATAATCACCATGATACAGCACACTTGCACAGAATGATGAGATAAACTTAGTGATGCAGTATAGCATTTTGAGATGTAGAGAGTGATCCTTGGTCTCCATGTAGTTACAGCAATGGAAGTAATCAGGGAATTTAAAAGTCATTAGGGATCCAAAGAAAGCTTTGAAAGAAAGCTTTGAATCTATTTCTTTCTTTCTTTCTTTCTTTCTTTCTTTCTTTTTTTTTTTTAGTAGCAATGCCTTTTTTGCTTCCTAGAAATTGTATACCTTATTAATGAAAAGAAAAGAAAAAAAGACAGATTGGCAACTTTCCTTGAGAATATGTTCCAGATATTTAAAAACTAGGTTAAGAAAATCTTTTGAGCTTATTAAATTTTTTTTGAGTAGTGTAGTTTCTTGTACTTTTTTCTTCTTGTATTTCTAGAGAAAATAATTATATATCAATGTGAATAATTATTAAATGATCTCTTTATTCCTTAGAAATCCTGTTTTAGACAATTTGCCCATTTTAACTTAATAATAATTTAGACTTACAAATAAAGTCCAGTTCGTTATAATGCTGTGTCAGAAAAAAAATCAACCACTTACTTAAATATTTATTTAACTTCAGGCTACTGTGCCATTCAAAAAAAAGTAATAATTTGAATGTGCAAATAATAGAAGTGTCTCAACATGACTTGTTAATAGAAATTGGGATTTGATTTATACATTCTAAATATTTATGAGAAAATTATTTAGTCCATTTATCATTATTGGTGGTGCTAGAAAAAGAACATGGAAATGTGGAAACTTCATATAATATCTTTGTAACTTTTATGTAAACCTAAAATTTATTTTTCATTTATTTAAAAATTATTAGAATCCGTTTTAGTAATTACATATAGATTTGTTGATTGCTAAAGCTAGCAAAAATTTTAAAGGTGATAATCATGATATTAAGGTGGTAATGACTGAAAATTATTATGATGATAATGATGAATACTATGAAATGAATAGGCACTGTGTGCCCAGCACTAAGCAAGTCTATTAAAATGTATGAAATTCATTTGTACATAGTATCCTGTTTCTTTTTGTAACAATTGTCTTAATGAAAGACACCAGCAAGTTAATGGCATAGCTGATGTTCTTAAATAATTAACAGAATATTCAACGCAATTCTATTTTGTTCTGGAATTTATTAAGGAATTACACACATGCTTTTGATAAGTGCAGATCTCATTGGATGAATGTGAATGTTTGATTTGGTTTAATTATTAAAGCACTAATTAAAGGGTGTGTACTTTATCCTACGTATTAAAATTATGCAAACAATAATTGTTGTTTTGTACTGTCTAGTTCATTCCTACTCATGATTATCATCTGTTATAAAGAAGTGGTCCATAGAGTTTCCTAGGTAGTAATCATTAGAAGAACAAATTGTCAAGTCTTTTCTTCCTCTGAGCAGCTGGTGGGTTTGAACTGCTAACCTTTCAGTTATCAACTGAGCACTAATGATGGCACCATTAGGCCTTCAATGCAAAGAATAAGCAAAAACAAACCCAACCTTGCCATCAAGTCAATTCTAACTTATACTACCCCACAGAGGGTTTCCGAGACTATAAATCTTTATGGGAGCAGAAACTTTCATCTTTCTCCTGATGAGGGGTTAGTGGGTTTGAACTGCTGATGTTGAAATTAGCAGTCTAATGCTTACCTTACAGTGCCGCCAGCTTTCCTTATGCAAAGGGCAATGTTGTTATTGCCAGGAGTACCTCATCTTTCTATGGAGTCCTGGTGCCGTGCTGTAGGATAAGCACTGGAGTGAAGGGTCAGTCCAAACCATAAGGTCAGCGGTTCAAACTCACCAGATGCTCCTTGGAAACTCAATATAGAGTTGCTATGAGTTGGAACTGACTTGACATCACTTAACAACAAGTAAAGAGAAACAAAACAAAGTTAGTGAAAATAAAGATACCAGTAGTTCAAACACACCAGACACTCCACAGGAGACAGATTAGATTTTCTAATTTGTCTCTCATAAAGAGTCATAGCCTTGGAAACCCCATACAGAGTTATTGCTGTTGTTGTTATGTGCCGTTGAATTGGTTCCGACTCATAGCAACCCTGTAAAGGGTTTCTGAGGCTGTAAGTCTTTATGGGAGCAGAATGCCTTATCTTTCTCCTGTGGAACAGCTGGTAGTTTCGAACTGCTGACCTTAAGGTTCGCAACCCGATTCGTAACCACTACACTACCAGAGCTCCAAATCCACTTGTCGTTCCTTGGAAGCACTATACAGAGTTGCTATGAGTCAAATCAACTTGATGGCAGTGGCTTGACTGTAGAGTGATTTCATTTATTAATGAAGAATGTCACTTTTATATAGGTGATGGAATATATATATATATATGATTGTATAGTGCCAGTTAAAGTTTGGTTGTTTGGAAACAGACCAACACAAATTGGCTTCGATCTGCTGCTACCTTGGTTTCATGAGAAAAATGAATATGAGCATGAAGTAAAACAGTGCAGTTCAATTTTGCTTTGCCTCACAACTTTTCCTAAGAGCTAAATAAAGACATGAAATGGCTCTGATTATTGTTATTGTTAATGTCTTTGTGTCGGTTTTGACTCACAGCAACTCTGTATAGTGCTTCCAAGGAGTGGCAAGTGGATTTGAATTGCCAACCTTGCTGTTAGCAATCCAGTTCTTATCCTACGGTGCCCCATCAGTACTACTGATTCTGATTGATTCAGCCTAATTTTCTAGGTGTCTCTCTCCTTCTGTTCTTGTCTCTTAGAAATCTTTGAATGAGATTCTCAGGAATCTCAGTTAGAAAAATGCTGCTCAAACAGTTGAGATATTGAACCTGGTTATATACTTGGACAGGAGTTAAGTACATATCCGAGAGAATACATGAAACTTAATCTGTGTTTTGTACAATGGAGTCTTAGTGACTCACATGGACCTCACCAGATGGAATACACAGAAATCAAATAGACTACATCTGTGGAAAGATACAGTGGAAAAACTCCATATCATCAGCCAAAACAAGACAAGGGACAGACTTTGGAACAGACCATCAATTTCTCATATGCAAATTCAGGCTGAAGCTGAAGAAAATTAAAACAAGTCCACGAGAGAGCCAAAATATGACCTTGAATATATCCCACCCGAATTTAGAGATCATCTGAAGAATAGACTTGATGCATTAGACACTAAGGACCAAAGACCAGAAGAGTTGTGGGATGATATCAAGAACATCATATAGGGAGAAAGTAAAATGTCATCAAGAAGACAATAAAGAAGGGAACAACCAAAATGGATGACATAAGAGACTCTGAAACTTGCTTCCCAGCATATAAATGCTAAAGAAAATGGAAGAAGTGAGGAGGTACAAGAGTTCAACAGAAAATTCCAAAGGTCAGCCTGAGAAACAAAGTCAAATATTATAATGAAATGTGCAAAGACCTGGAGTTAGAAAACCAAAAGGGAAGAACACAATCCGCATTTCTCAAGCTGAGGGAACTGAAGAAAAATTCAAACCTCGACTTGCGGTATTGAAAGATTCTAAGGGCAAATTATTGAATGATGCAGAAAGCATCAAAATAAGATGGAAGGAATATACAGAGTTGCTGTATCACCATACTTATTTAATCTGTATGCTGTGCAAATATTTCAAGAAGCTGGAATATATAAAGAAAAATGTAGCATCAGGGTTGGAGGAAGACTCATTAACAACCTGCGATATGCAGATGATACATCCTTGATTGCTGAAAGTGAAGGGGCACTTAGAATACTTACTGATGAAGACCAATGACCACAGCCTTTGGTATGGGTTGCCTTTGAATGTAAAGAGAAAAAAAAATCCTCACCAAAGGACTCATAAACAACATCCAGATAAATGGAGAAAAGATGAGCTGGATTGGCACAATGGCAGCAGCGATGAACTCAGGTGTAACAGCAAGGATTGTGAGGTTGGCCCAGGACTGGACAGTGTTTTGTTTTGTGGTACATAGGATTGTTATGCACTGGTACCTACTTGATGGCACCTAAAAATAATAACAAAGCCTGAGGCAGAAGTTCAAATTCTTTCCTCAGGGCTTGGTTTTCTTTATCATTCAATTTGTTCTTGGCATGTACCTCCATTCTCAGACACCAATATGATAAAATGATTGCAAATTCTCAGAGTCTATGTGTTCTCACCTTCAGGTCCAGGCATAAGAACAAGAGTCCTGCTCAAATGATGTTAAAATTTTCATTCAGTCACACTGGGTAGATTTAGGACATAAACCCACTTCTAAGCCAATTCTGGAGTCTTAGTATGGTGCTAGAGGATATGCACTGGACTTCAAGATTAGTTTGAATCAAAAGATCTGTGGTTTAAACTCACCAGGTTGTAAACCCTATACAGAGTAGATATGAGTCAAAACAGTCTTGAGAGCATTTAACAAAAACAACAAGTCAATTCCAGTGACCACAGGAATATGATTCATTGGTTGACTTATATGTAGCCACAGGCTATATCCCTGCGCTTGAGACAGGTCTCACTTAAAGCACAGGAGCTGAATATGGGATGAGGATAGTACCAGGGAGAAAAAAACTAGGTAGAATTAATAAAAGCTTGAAAAATTAATACTGTGCAGCCAAAAAAAAAAGTAAGGGTTCACTGACTCTCCTTTCCTTATACTCCTTTCCTTATAAAGGTGTTATGAATATCACTAAGCTAGAAGCATTCACTCATCTATGCCAAGAAAATTTGAAAGACAGTTACCTAGCCAATGATCTGAAGGAGATCCATTCCAAAGAACAGCAATCCAAAAGAATATTAAAATTATTGGACAATATCATTAATATTGCATAGAAGTAAAATTTTCCATGAGATAATTCAAATCATGTGAGCAGTAGTACATGGACAGGGAATTGCTAGAAATTCAAGCTAGATTCAGAAGAGGATGAGAAACAGGATACTATTGTTGATTTCAGAAGGATCTTGGCTGAAAGCAGGGAATCTGAGAAAGATATTTACATATGTTTTATTGACTATGAAAATCATTTGACTTTGTGGATCTTAACAAATGATTAATAACATTAAGAAGAATGAGAATTTCAGGACACTTCATTGTGTTCATGTACAATGACCAAGATGTAATCATGCACAGAATACAGGCATACTGAATGGTTTAAAAGAGTGGTATGCATTGCAAAAGCATTTGACTGTGTAGATCATAAAAATGATTAATAATATTAATAAGAAAGATAATTACAGAACACTAATTGTGTTGAACCTGTACATTGACCAAGGGGCAGTCACTTGAACAGAAAGAGAGGCTACTGAGTGGTTTAAAATCAAGACAGCTGTCTGTCAGGATTGTTGCATACTTATTTAACCTATATACTGAATAAATAATCAAAGAAGCTAGACAAAATGAAGAGGAAAAGTCATCAAGATTGAAGGATGATTTATTAACAATATGCTATTGTAGCTGACACAGAAATTCTCACAATTGGACAAATGAGCAACATCAGAATGAAGAAAATAATGAAGTTGTCAAGGATTACATTTTACTAGGATCTGCAATCTACACCCATGGAAGCAGCAGTCAACAAATAAAACAACATATTTCACTGGGAAATATGCTACAAAAGACCTCTTTTAAGTGTTAATAACCAATAGTCCTCAGTGTGTTAATAACCAATAGTCCTAAGGTGACCCTGGTTGGGTCAGTCCAACTCATGCTATTTTCATCCCTTCATATGCATGTGAAAGCTGGGCAATGAATAAGAAAGACTGAAGAACTGGTGTATTTTAATTATGGTGTTGGTGAACAATATTGAATGTACTATGGACTGCTAGGAGAATGAACTGTCTTGGAAGATGTACAACCACAATGCTCCTTAGAGCCTAGGATGGCAAAGTACATAATTTAGACTTGTTACTAGAAGGGACCAGTTCCTGAAGAAAGACATCATGTTTGGTAAAGTAGAGGGTCAGTGAAAAGACCATCAATGAGATGGAATGATACAGTCAGTGGCTGCAATAGTAGATTCAAACCTAGCAAAGAGTAAGAGGATGACTTAGGAGCAGGCAGTGTTTCCTTCTGTTGGATATAGGATTGCTGTGAGTTGGAACTGACTGAAAGCCCCCTAACAACAACAGTTCTATGTTCGTTGAAATTTTTCAAAAGAGAAATCTTGTCCATATATTGCCTGTATATTATTAGAGTTGACAAAGGATATGAGGAAAAGAGAATTTTACATTTTCTCTCTTTGTCTCTTTCTATATATGTATATATACATTTACTATGCACATTTTTAATAGAACACAGGAACTCCCTAAATAAAAAAACTCAAGAAAAGCATCACATCCTCTCCCACTTCTTCACATTCTACTGTTATTGGCAGACAGCCACAAATGACTGTTTTTTATGGAAACACCCCCTCTGGTGTGTTAATCAGGCTTAGTAAGAATTAAAGGAAGGAAAAGCTATATAGCCCTTGTGTTGAGCATTATGTTGTTATTGTTGTTAGGTGCCATCAAGTCAGTGCCAACTCCTAGTAACCTAATGCACAGAAGAACAAAACACTGCCTGATCCTGGGCCAACCTCATTATTGTTGCCACACTTTAGCCCATCGATGGTGCCACTTGGCCAATCTTGCTGGGGGTCTTCCTCTTTTTTTCTGACCCTCCACCTTACCAAACATGATATCCTTCTCCAGCAACTGGTCCCTCCTGACAATATGTCCAAAGAATGAGAGACAAAGTTTGGCCATCTTGGCCTCCAGGGAGCAATCCCGCTGTACTTTTTCCAACACATATATGTTGGTT
>NW_006408542.1:27297896-27300567 GCF_000296735.1 Chrysochloris asiatica | reverse complement strand
GTATTTGCCTAATGCAATATGTCGTTGGATCTTTTGACTGCTACTTCCATAAGTGTTGATAGTTGATCCAAGAAGAATAAAGTCCTTGACAACTTCAATCTTTTCTCCATTGCTAAGAATGTTGTTTATTGGTCCAGTAGTGAGGATTTTTGTTTTCTTTACATTGAGATGCAATCCATACCATAGGCTGTGCTCTTTGATCTTCATCAGTAAGTATTGTAAATTATTTTAACTTTCAGCAAGCAAGATAGTATCATCTGTATATCGCAAGTTGTTAATGAGTCTTCCTCCAATCCTGATGCCATATTTTTCTTCACAGAACCCAGATTCTTGGATTATTTGCTCGGCATACAGGTTGAATAGGTAAATAAGCATACAGATGAAAGAATACAATCCTGTTGTACACCTTTCTTAATTTTAAACCATCCATTGTTCCCATGTTCTGTTCGAACAACTGCCTCTTGGTCCATGTGCAGATTCTTCATGAGCAGAATTAAGTGTTCCAGAATATTCATACTTCATAGTGTTGTCCATAGCTTGTCATAACCCACACTATCGAAACTCTTTCTGTAGTCAATAAACCACAGGTAAACATCTTTCTGATATTCTCTGCTTTCAGCCAAGATTCATGTGACATTAGCAATGATATCCCTCGTTTCATGGCCTCTTCCGAAGATGACTTAAACATCTGGAGGTTCTCTGTCAATGTATGTTTGCAGCCATCTCTGTACTACCTTTAGTAAAACTTTACTGGCATGGGATATCAAAGAGATTGTCAGATGTTATTGAGCATTACATTAGATGTAAATGCTAGCAAATACCTGCTGCCAGTTGAGCTGAAATAAACCTCTGGGAAAATATATGAACTTTTTTTCTTGATTAATATTCTAATGCAAAAAAATGTATAGTGATGAATAGCTTTGGGCTAATTAAAACATATAAATCACAAGATGAAAACACGCAGAACAATTCCATAAACGTGTATTATGTGTATATATGTTGTTTCTAAGTGACATTGAGTCAGTTCCAATTCATGACCACCATGTATTAGGTTACTGAGGAGCTGCTGGTGGTTTTGAACCTTTGACCTTGTGGTTAACAGCCCAGTGCTTATCCTACAACACCACATGAAGACTATATATATTCATATATATATTATTCCTGCTTGTGAATCAAGGTAATATGAAACAGATTATATGATAGATTAATAGGAAATTAAATGTGAACTTTAACATGATGCTATATTGGTTAATATAACAAACCAGTGAGCATAAAGTAGTTCTATTCAGAATCACATCTGACATGATTATTAGACACAATTTTGATTACCTGTGTAAGAAAAAAGGAAATTTATAGAAAAGTACAAATAATAATAGAAGTAATGGAATGATTGTCATTAAGAGGGAATTTTAAAGTATAAAAATTTACAAAAGTATTTAATAACAATGAAGGAAAAGCATAAAATTGTATGAGCCCATATACAAAAAGCAAGCCTAAATGCAAATCCCTTCAGAGTCACAGTGCCTTTGTTTTTGCAAATAATTTTGTTGTCTTCCTTAAAAGGGGGTGAATGGTCAAATAGCCTATGAAAAGTGAAGTGTAATATCAATTGAAGATAGAGAAAATCCTAAAAAAAATAAAGAAGAAAATGGCTAAAGAAGTGGGAAAAGGATACATGTAAATAGGAGCATCGTCCTGGTATGGTGCTGTGGGTTAATGCACCAGACTGCAAAGTCATTTGAACTTCAATGTCGGTAGTTCAAGCTCACCAGCCGCTCCTCAGAAACCCTATACAGCGTTGCTATGGGTCAGAACCGACTCAGTGGCACTTAATAACAACAACAATTGTATGTGTACCCACTTGCCAAACAAGCTAGAGCCGGGTATAAAATGAAATGCTGCCATGTGATGCTTCCATAGTTACAGGAGATATGCAGGAGGGGGATGTAGTGGCACAGGTAAAGACATTACTTGATATTTGACACAGTGCATTGAAGACAATGTAACCTTCTTAGGTTGTAGGCAATTAAAAGGAAATTAATGCAATAAAAAGATACCTTTCTAGTATCTCAGAATATAAGATCTGAATTTTACTTGGTTGTAGTGTAAATGAACGTTTTCTACAGAAGTTGTATCATGTCAAAATGTATTGAGTGCTGAGATGGAGTCTTTTTTTATCTTTTTTTTTAAATTTTTATTGTGAGGTTTACATGGAAGAATATCAGTTTTACATTCATCTTATCATATTTCATTTCACTGCAATGATTATAATCCCCTCATGCATCATCAAATAACCAAAGGGTGCAGCATACAGGCCCGCCCACTGGCTGTCAACATACAGCCCTTCTCCCTCCCTGAGTTCAGTGTCCAAGCTGCTCCGTCTGTCCACATCATCATCTCTGTCTCCATCCCTGGAGTCTCTGCCTCTCTGGGTAGGGTCACGCTCTCCGCTCTTCTCACTTAATGGTCCCAGGGACCTCCGCTCCTGGGCTGCAAAGTCAATCTCTCCCCTCCTTATGTCAAAAAACATCTACTTCTATATTTCCTACCCTCACAGTCAGTCCTGATGGCAATTATTCACTAAGGTACCACACAAGTCTTATCCCCATTTCCTTTTGCCAGCCCAGTCCCAACAGATTTGAAATCATTCAGTGGAGAGTCTACCTTCCCC
>NW_006408542.1:27292786-27294553 GCF_000296735.1 Chrysochloris asiatica | reverse complement strand
TGAATTCTTTCTTAGGCAATCCAAAACCTGCCCTTCCTCTTCTGGAAAGCCTTTGTCTCTCTCCAGCTCCTGTGTCTCAGTTATGCTTCTGTTTTTGTATATATTTTGAGATTTTTTGTTGTATTTTATTGGTCTTTTCCAGTAGTTATGTGAGTTTGTAATGCTTAAATGGATGTTTGTTGCTGTGTTATTAAACTTACTGGGTGTCTCCTGATGGATATGATCAGGAGATAGGCTTCCCTTTTCATATGTAATGCTTAGCAGCTGTTATTGGTTCTTGTCTCATTGGTGGAATATTATGGGTTATGCTTGTAGCTTGGCTATATGGCCATGATTTCTGTCTCTTCTTGGGTAACTTTGGGAGAAAAAGCTCCCACCTCCAGGAAAAGTATGTGATCAAAATTACCAAAAACAAAAGCAACATAAAAGCAGAGACAAAAATCAACACTTTGAAACAAAAATAAAACTGTGGCCGACTGGCCAGTCACCTTGCTTCACAGGCAGTGTGTGTGCACCGTAGAGGCCTCCCGCAGAGGGTGGGGGTGTCCGCTCATTCAGGCCCCTCCTCTAGTCACCCCGTAGAGTTGTGTAGATAGATATTGAGAAGTTAATGGGAGAAAGATTGTCTACTATTTTTGTCTCTAAAGGTCAGTTAGGTATCTTTGTGTGCACAGTATAATTCTCGAAACAATTTAGACCTTTTATGGTGGGGTTTTACAGGTTGCTCATGTGGTTTGTCTGTCAAGTCGGGCCTGATAAGCCTGCTTTTTACTTGCCAGATATGCTGGAGTAAAGGGTCCTGCATAAGTTAATTGTAGGCCTGTGACCCAGCAGCTGATGTCATAAGCAGCTGCCAAAGAATTTGCCCTTACATCCAATAGGGCTCTCTCTCTCTGTGCTATGGGAATAACTGTGGTCTCAATGCTGGACCCCTTTTCTGGGGGTGCACACCCACCCGCCTAAAGGTGTCTGGGCTGGGCAAAGAAGGCACAACAGGGAAGAGGATGAAAAAATGTGTAGAATCTCCTGCACCTCCTTTTGTATATGTCACTGCACAGCTTTTAGTGCCGGTTTTCATTCCCTGTGCCTGTCTGGCTGTAGCCCTGCCCTCTGAACTCTGCTCCTGGCAGGCTGGCTGCATGCAGAGTCCCACACCTAGAGCACTTCCTAAATCGCAGTATTTTCCTTTATACCATGACTTTTTCACTGGCATGTGCATGAAACTAACACCCTGTACCCTATGCTAGGTCCATAGCTCTGGTGCTGGTCCATGAGAGCAGCTTCTGTGGGTTTTCAGTCCCTCCCCCATGGAGTCTGTCCTACCTGACTCTGCCCCAGCAGCTGCCAGAATTGGAAGTCAACATGGACTCTTTTAAGACTGGTTTTTATAGGTTTTCTTCATACAGATCCTCAAATTTTCCTTCTGTGTACCTTAGAATTAGAAAAGACTGAATTGTGCTCATGAGGAATCTGTACCTGGACCAAGAAGCAGTTGTTTCAACAGAACATGGGAACGCTGGATGGTTTAAAATTAAAACAGGTGTGCGACAAGTTTGTATTCTTTCACCGTACTTATTGAACCTGTATGCTGAGCAAATAATCCGAGAAGCTGGGTTCTATGAAGAAAAACATGGCATCAGTATTGAAGGAAAACTCATTAACAAACTGCAATATGCAAATGATACATACAACCTTGCTTGCTGAAAGTGAAGAGGACTTAAAACATTTACTGATGAAGATCAAAGAGCATAGCCTTTGGTATGGATT
>NW_006408542.1:27280999-27292476 GCF_000296735.1 Chrysochloris asiatica | reverse complement strand
GAATATTGAAAGTGCCATGGGCTTCCAAAAGAACCAATAGATCTATTTTGGAAAAAGTGCAGCCAGAATGCTCCTTGGAGGCCAAGATGGCCAAACTTCATCTCTTATACTTTAGACATATTATCAGGAGGGTTATTGTTGTTGTTGTTAGGTATCATTGATTTGGTACCAACTCATAGTGACCCTATGCACAACAGAGTGAAACACTGCTTGATCCTGGGCCAACCTCACAATTGTTGCCACGCTTGAACCCATTGATGCTTCCACTTGGTATTATCATTAAATATAGACGTCAATTAATTCAATTCATAGTAGTGTAGTTCAGTATCTGGAAATAAATAACAAGGTATCCCAGTATTTACCTTTATCACTTTCTTTGTAAAGTCTTTACTATGTAGCTTGACAGACTTTTCTACATCTTACCCCCTTTTATTTCTGTTTTATCTGCTATGCATATTTCTGACAAACACAATGCTGTGGCAAAAAAAGTAACAAATATTATTATTATCTTTTCTAATATCTCTCATCTGCCTCTCTCTTTTCTATCTGTTCTGTGTCATAAAACTCAAATATTGTCTCACAGTGGTAATACTCTCCTAAAGCATTGTAGAAGATGAGAAACTGAGTGTGCTGTACAAAATTGTTTTAGAGATCTGTTGGTAGGGATAGAAGAAAAGAGGTTCATTCATGTATCCTGCCTTTATGGTATTATAACAAGTTCATGAAGTCCAACACTTAGAACAGGGGAATAAGCACAAGGAAAATCAGGAAATAAACATATAGGCAAGAGACTTCCTAGAAGGGATGGTACTAATTTTGCAAACGTAAGCCAACGTGTAATGTATGTTTGGAAAAGGAAAGGCTAAAGGCTGTGAGAGAATAGATTGACCAACTTGAAAAATTAGAGATAGACTAGATTTACTACCTGAACAATGCTGCAATGCAACACAACCCAAAATATGTTCCACAAATTACCAAATTTTCATGGAATGTTAGAAGGAAGAGGGATATTATGGTCAAATTAGAGAAACATTATGTTTGTCTCTCAGTTACTCACAATTGCAAATTAAATACTCAATAGAATTTTTCAAAAGAAAATCTACTAGTCATGTTTATTAGGGTGCTTTCTGAGTTCATTAAGTAAAGATTCTATATTCTTGTAGGATGCTTCTCTCTCAAACAGATTACATCACGTGCTTTTCTACGGGCAAATAAGTGCATATGTATAGAGACACCTAACTTATTTGAAAGGCATACACTAACATCTGAGCTCATTTATGAGCTACATTGTAGGGTTCCAACAGTCTCCATTCATTGCTCCAATGCAGCTCCACTTACTATCAAGCGATTTAATTATTACAAACTAAATTGTAGCACTCTCCTTTTAATGTATAGTTATTTCTATTCAGAAAATTAGTGACTTTCCAAACACTAATATTTGGCAAAGAGAAATGTTGTCAGTCAAGCATAATCATAAACATCTGTGTTTGTTTAGAATAAACTTCCCTATTTAATTAAATATATAGATTTACTAGTAAAATTCCATGTCACTGGAAATTTTGTTCAAAGATTATCCAATCTTCCAGACATAGTGGGTGTGTCACCTGATAAAGCCAAATTGTCTTTTCCATCATTAAAAGGTTAACTTTTTTTTGTTATTTTTTATAAAATATAGTTGCCTTAACATTTTACTTTCAGATTTTAGAATAATCAAAGATAATCCTCATTGTCAAAGGCATAAGAAAAAATTTAAATGTTTTGAAGTAAGAATGTGGAAGGAAGTCCTACCAAGGTGTGAAGTGTCAGTTTCTGTGTTTTACCAAACTCTGTCATCTTTGCTTGAAAAATACGCTTGCCTCATTTTCTAACAAGATGCTGATAAAACAATGGCAATGTACTCTCAATTGTTCACTAGTCTAAAAATAGGTCATTAGCATGAATATTAGACATGATTAAATACTGCAGCATAATTATTTTGTCATAGGCCAGGATAATATCCATGCTGTCTTTTCTTTTGAAAGCATTCCAAACACTTTTTTTAAGTCTTTGAAATTTTAAGGACTGACTAGAATATTGAGATGATAAAAAGCTACAGCAATATTTGTATGGATGCTCTTTATATACATATTCATATATGTGTATATAATATATATGTTCTTGGGAGCACTTGGTATATTTATATATATGTGTGTGTATATATATATATATGTGTGTGTGTGTGTGTTGTTGACAACATTGTGTATATAAATATATGTATATATATGTATATATATATATTGTTGACAACATACATTGACATATATGTTGCTGTTAAGTGCTGTGGAATCAATTCCGACTCATAGTGATCCTATATAGTGTTTGTGAGGAGGAACTGATGAGTTTTAACCACAGACCTTCAATTTTGTGGTCTAGTGCTTATGCAGGAGGGAGGGAGGGAGGGAGGGAGAGAGAGAGAGAGAGAGAGAGAGAGTGTGTGTGTGTGTGTGTGTGTGCTTGGCTGCTAACAGAAAGAACTGTGATTTAAGCCCAGTCAGCTGTTCCTCATGAGAAAGCTGGATGTGGCAGTCTACCTCTGTAAAAAATGCAGCCTTATACATGTGCAAATGTTTCTATGGAAAAGAAAAAAAAAAGTTATATTAAAAAATGATCTGATTAATTTATTCTACCATTGTATGAATCTTTATATGACAGCAATTTATAATTAATTCTAAAGAAAGAAGAAATTGCTCTGGTTTAGTAGTATTAACTACAATCTGTAAAATTCTCTTCACCATCGCATTACAAAATAAATACTATATAGTTGTAGTATTATGAATAGTTTGTATGAACATTAAATGAGTAAGTTATGGAGAAATGGTAAACTAATGTATGTTAATGATTGTTAGAATTGTATGTCTTGGCAATTCAACTCACAGCTAGACAAGTCACAATAAGTAAACACCACAACTTCCCCACAAGCAACATGAAAATGATCTATGTTGTACATAGATGGTTATCAATTTGAACAATATGCAAGACAAATAGGAAAACCTTACTGGATATCAAATAGAGTACTACCGATAATTCTTTTGTTTTCATTCAAGATATGGCACTATATTATTTATTTATATATATTTTTAAAGTTCAACTAAACTAGAAAGAAAATTCTGTGATGAAGGGTTAGCTATAATAGGATTTTTGTCCTGTTGTCATTGGTAACTGTTTTAATGGGCAGGTTTCTTTTGGGTGAGTTAATATTATTTGGCTTTATTTGTTAATCCATCAAAGATGGGATGAAAAGTTGTAACTTCATGGTGCAAACCAACCTTCTTATGATCAACTTTAATGTGACTATTTCTTTCATTTCCAACCTGGGTTATCACTGTAAGGTAGAATCCAGCCCAGCACCATATACTTTGGGGCATGTTACTGTCATATTCCTTTCATGGCTTTTCCAAATTTCCACCTGTGAAATGTAATGATTTCCAAAATAATCATTACATGTAAGGATTCAGGAAGCACAAGATAGTTAATAAACAACACAAAATAATAATAATAATAATAATAATAATAATATTCAACCTTATGAGATATTCCTCATAAAAAAGTGGCTCAGAAAAACCCCTGTAATAGAATTGGTGGCCACTTACATAGTCATTAAAATTTGCATTTATTAAAGATTGGTTGTATTTGTTGTTAAGTGCCATTGAGTCGGTTCCCTCTCAAAACAACCCTGTGTAGGGTTTCCAAGGAGTGACTGGTGCATTTGAACCACCAACCATACAGTTCAAACTGACCTTGTGATCCAGTGCATTATCTTGTAGCACCACTCCAGGACTCCTCTACTATATTTATCCGGCTGTACTCAAAGAACTACATATTTCTTGAGTCTGGTAGGCTCAGCTGATCCGGAGTTATAATTATACTTGTTACTCCAGCTCAGAGTTTCTCACCTTTACCTTTTCTAGTACTAATGCCATTCTTCAAGTGAGTGCACCTGAGGGAACCTCCACTTTAGGTGTTTTTTAGTAAACCTTTCAAGTTCCACATATTCCTCACAGTTGGAGTTTCTTGATATTCACCTATAATTTCTAGCAATTCAGTGTCCCAGTCCCAATCATAAATTCATGCAAGGGACTCTGCCCAGATACCCTCTTCCTGCTACACTTGCTCTAATGATGCCCCACTGAAAAATGGGGTTTCACTTTATTTGTAAGTGTCATTGCTCTCCTTTTGGAAACTGGATTTGGGACGTATAGCCTATGCCAGTCTCATTCTAGGTGCCCCAGCTATCACACTGGTCCTACTAAAAGAAATTGGTTTTCTTGCTTTTCTTCAGACCTCCAAGCCGAGGTACTAAAGTCTCATTTTCATGGCTAACAACTTACTATTTCCAATAGACTGAACTGATGTTAAATTGCCCACCTGGATTCGGAGTTCTGGCTTCTGATCGAGTCTTTGTTTCTGGATTTCGTAATGTTGGCTTCTCATCAAGTTTTTGTTTTTGTGTTTTACCTATCTTTTAGAATAGACTCATATTTCATCTTGAAATACTCGTTCTAGATGTTTTAATAATAATGTAGACTAGATATTATCTACTACCATCAGTTACTGAGAAGTTAACTCTGACTCAGATGACTCCATATGTGCCAGAGTAGAACTGTGCTCCATAGTTTTTAACAGCAAATTTTCAGAACGCATGTGATTGGTTTTTGTTGTGAAGCATTTCTGTGTGATCATGAACCTATAATATTTTGGTTAGCAGCCAAGCACATTAAATACTTGAACCATCCAGGGACTCCAAACATTATAGGTACTATCCAATGAAAAACCAAATCCATTGCCGACTCATATTGACAAAGTAGAACCCATAGGGTTTCCAAGGCTGTAAATCTTTACACAAGCAGACTGGCACATCTTTCTTCAAGTGAACAACTGCTAAGTTTGAATCACCAAACTTTCGGGAAGCAAATGAGCTTTAACTATTACACCACCAGGGCTCCTTTAAATAGCATCAACTACCTGCTACATTTCACTTCTGCACAAAATGAATCTGTGCTCATATACTCAGGTCTTATTTACACAACCTGTGCATACAGCTTCAGATCTGATTGCTGTTGCTGTCAAATGACAGGGGTCAGAATAAGAACTTTATAGCCTAATTCATAGTGAACTATATAAAATTTAGGGACAATGGTTAAATGAAAATCACCAAACCAGAAGGCTTTCATTCACATTTTTACTACAATTAGCACATTTGATGGTTGAAGTTTCACTACACAGCCCCAAATACCAGCTGCTTTCCTGTCAAAAATCAACCAAATATGCCAAGACAAGATTGGAATTTGGGTTTTCCCATGACCATGGAATTATATAATTGGAAAGGACTGGAGCCCATCTGGTCTATCACCTGCACATTTGAATATCATTTCTGAAATTCCTACACCCACTTCTGTTTTCAAAGTTTCTGTGGACAGAAGTCCTGAATTAGTACCATAATTGAGGGAAAGCAATTAACCATGTAATCTTAAAAAATCATGCTCTTATAGAGTTTTCATTTCTGAAATGTTTCATGACTTTATGCTATTTCATCTTCTGTGGGCATAACATGTATCTTCCTTGGTTTCGGTCTTGACGATTTGGTGCTATTACTCTGATATCTTCTCTGCTAGAAGGCACATCTCTGACCTTTTGTACTGTGATTTTTCTACCTAATATTTTATATAAATACCTCTTGTTTTTCTCAGAAAGTCAGCATTGATAAGGAGGAGTAAATACTGCTGAAGAAATAAGGTGCTATGCTCCATGATCACATGGATCTGCCCAGTAACGGAAAATCAAAATAGAAAAGGCCTTGATTTTATCCAATTAATGTCAAAGAAAAATAAGTCAGTGAGAGTACACCTGTGAGCATAAGGTTTTTACAAGGTTGATTCTGTGCGTTTTAAGCTAAAGAAATGAAAAAGAATAATTGTTCAGGATAGCCTAGGGTATGAACAAATAATAAACCCAGATCAAATAATAAATAGGATCTATATCAGTGTCATTTACCAATGTCAAATTCATAGACAAGTAGAATTAGGCAGAAATGCAACCTGCATCCTTCAAAGCAGTTGAGAAGTTAATGCCAATGGGGAATCGGACATGAAAGTATTTGTCAACTAGCATTAAGTACTAATGACATGGTTTTGCTGTCACAATAGTCCTAGGAGGAGGCAGGCAGACCTGGCTGGAGACATTCTAAAGTTCTTATTCCTTCTATTGCTACTTGGTGACAACACTTTGCAGCTAAAATAAATCATCACCAAAATAAACTAATTTTCTTGATTGAGCACCCACCCAGACTGCTGAGGCAAAAGTCAGTTACTTATACTATTGCTGTTGCCATCTGCTTCACAATTTATCAATGCAGGAATGATTGTTGATTAATGTGTACTATGAAATTTTACCCACTTTACATGTAGTGACCTACAATTACTCATGCCAAACTATCTCATGGAGCAATAAGGCAGTTGATCAATGCCAATAAAGTAGCATACATGTTTTTGGCTAGCCTGATATTATAGAATAGTTTTTTTTTTTTTTTTTTTTTTTTTTTCAGCTACAGGGGCTATGTTTAACCAAGTAGATATCCTCAATTATAAATAGTTGACTATAGCTTCTTTAAAGGCTTTTCTTTTTTTAACTTTCCATGCAGGCTTCTGGTATCAGAATGACATATAGCCCCTTTGAGTATTAACTACATATCTTGTTATTCATAGATGAAGTTTATCTGTGTTCTGTTCCTATAACTCCCTACAGTTTCCCTTAATAAGTTTCTAACTCTCCATACATGTATAGGTTATATAGCCAGTCTCCGGATTGAAATTTGAATTTTGGTCCTATAACTTGCTGACTGAGACTTAGGACACGTTATATATTCTCTGTTTGCCTTGACTCCACCTCTTATCTGTTAGTTTGTCAGATTGTGTATTGTTGTGATGATGGAATCCGTGTCATGTATTTTAAATACCAAGAGAGTTGTCCATGGTAGAATTTCTAGACTTAGACGGAGAGACAGACTACTTCTGAATGATTACCACTGAAAATCTTATGAATAGCAGTGGAATATGTTTAATATGGTTCTAGAATGCAAGCCCCTCAGGTCTGAAGACACTCAAAATATGATTGGGAATATCTACCTCCTCAGAGTAGAGTTGACCTTAATGTGGTGGATGGAGCAAAACTTTCAAAGCATTAATATGCTGATAGGACACAACTAAAAATGAGAAGAGTTACAAACAGCCATTAATAATCAGAAATTGGAATGTAAGATATATGAATCTAGATAAATTGAAAATTGTCAAAGATGAAATACAGCATATAAAGGTGGATATCCTAGGTATTAGTGAGCTGCAATGGGCTGTGATTGAAGATTTTGAATTTCTCAGTCATATGGTTTTCTATGTCATGGATGACAAATTGAAGAGGAAAGGTATTATACTCATTATAAAAAAAAGAGCATTTCAAGATCTATCTTGAAGTCTGTGGTAGGATGATACGTCTGCAAGGAAGACCAGATAATATGACTTTTCTCCAAATTTACATGCCAACCATTAAAGTCAAAGATGAACAATTTTTTTAATTCTGTCATCTTCTTCAGTCTGAAATCGATCATGCATGCATTTGAGATGCATTGAGGTGACTGGAATTCAAAATTTGGAAGAAATAAGAAGGATCGGTAGGTGTATATATGACATTGGTGACAGAAATGATTCTGGAGAGCTCATTATATAATTTTGCAGGACAAATAGCTTATTCATTGTAAATACATTTTTTCAACAACATCAAAGTTGATTATACATGTGAACCTCACCAGATGAAATATACAGAAATAAAATGGACTACATCTGTGGGGAAAGACAATGGAGAAGCTCAATATCATCATCACAAACACGATAAGAGGCTGACTGTGGAACAGATCATCAATTGCTCATATGCAAGTTCTGAAGAAACTTAAAGAAAATTTAAAGCAGTCTATGAAAGCCAAAATATGACCTTGAGTATATACTACCTAAACAGATTTGATGTATAAGACACTAATCACTAATGACAGACCAGCATAGTTGTGGAATGACATCAAGAATATCATCCATCAGTAAAACAAAAGGTCTTTAAAAAGACAGGAAGGATTGAAAAGACCAAAATGGATGTCAGAAGAGAATAAAAATCTTGCTCTTGAGCATAGAGAAGCTAAAGCAACTGGAAGAACAGGTGATGTAAAAGAGATGAACAGAAAATATCAACAGGCAGCTTGAGAAGACAGAGTCAAATATTAAACAGAAATGTGAAAAGAGCTGAAAAACCAAAAGAGAAGAACATGCTCACCATTTCTTAAGCTAAAATAACTTAAGAAAGAATCAAGCCTCAAATTGCAATATTGAATGATTCTAGGGGCAAAATATTGAAAGATGCAGTATGATAGTTAATATTTTGTGTCAATTTGTCTGGGCCAGTATTCTCAGTGGTTTGGCATTTGAGACATAGTTATTCCCATAATGAGATCAAATATAGTGTAATTAACCCTATGATTGAAAGGATGTTTCCTAGGGGGTGCGGCCTGCTTCTAACATATTAGACATTCGGTCAAAATTTACTGGCTATCTACTGGGTCTGGATCTAACATATAGCTCATCTTCACACCTTGAGTTGTTTAAACTTGAGCCTGTGCTATTGCCTACCTATCCTGGGAGTCCTCAGCAGCCTGGTTTTTACCTATTGGACCTGTCTGCCTTTCTACTAAGGTTTATCTGAAGTAGACTTGGAATTCTCCTACCTCTGCAACTATGTGAGCCATTTATTTGATATAAATGTCTCTTTATGGATGCATATATAAGTTTCATTGGTTTATCTCTCTAGAAAACCCAGGCTAAGACATGTAGGATGAATCAAAAAAAGATGGAAGGAAAGAAGTTACACAGTCTCTGTACCAGAAAGAACTTGTTTACATTCAACCATTTCAAGAGCTATCATATGATCAAGAACTGTTGGTACTAAAAGAAATACAGATTACACTGAAGGTACTCTCAAATAAGCAAGGCTCCAGGAATTGACAAGATAAAAACTGAAATGTTTCAATAAATTGATATGGCACTGGAGGTTCTCATTCCTGCATGCCAAGTTATGTGGAAGACAGCTGCTGGCCAACTGATTGGAAGAGATCCGCATTTGTTCCCATTCTAAAGAAAGATGACTCAACAGAATGTGGAAATCTTTGACAAATATCATTAACATCACATGCAAGTAAAATTTTGTTAAGGATAATTTAAAAATGGCTGCAGCAGTATACTGTCAGTGAGTTTCCAGAAATCCAAGCCAATTCAGAAGAGGCTATGAACTAGAGATATCATTGAGACATTAGGTGGATCTTGGTTGAAAGCTGAGAATACCAAAAAGATATTTACTTGTACTTTATTGACTATGCAAATATATGTAACAGTGTCAATCATTACAAACTATGATTAATATTGAGAAGAATGGGTTGCCAAGAACACTTAATTGTGTCTCCTGCACATAGACCAGGAGAAAGCCATTAAAATAGAACAAAAGGATACTGAATGGTTTAAAATCAGGAAAGATATGCACCAGGATTATATGCTTTCACCATACTTGCACAATCTGTATGCTGAGCAAATAATCTGAGAAGCTGGATTATAAGTAGAACGTGGCATCAGGATTGTAGGAAGACTTAATATGTAACCTGCGATATGTATATGACACAACCTTGATTGCTAGAAGGAAAGAGGACTTGAAAAACTTACTGATCAAGTTCAAAGATTATAGTCTTCAGTATGGGATGCACCTCAAATTCAAGAAAACAAAAGTCCTTACAACTGGCCCAATAAATAACATTATGATAAACAGAGAAAAGATTTAAGTTGTCAAAGACTTCATTTTGCTTGAATCCACAATCACCACTGAAGGAAACAACAGTCAAGAAATCAAGTGATGTATTGCATTAGGCAAATCTCCTGCAAAAGATCTCTTTCAAGTATTAAAAAGCAAATTTATCACTTTTGAGTGCTAAGGTGAGCCTGAACCAATCCATGGTATTTTCAATCATCTCATAAGTATGCAGCAGTTGAACGATTAATAAAGAAGATCACAGAAGAATTGATGCATTTTAATTATGGTATTGGTGAAAAATATTGAAATTACCATGGACTGTCAGAAAAATAAACGTATCATTGTTGGAAAAAGTACAGCTAGAATGCTCAATAGAATCCAGAATGGTGAGACTTCATCTCTCCTACTTTGGACATGTTGTCAAGAGGAACAGTACCTGGAGAAGGACAGCATCTTAATAAAGTGTAGGGTCAAGTTATTTATTAAAGAGAAAGACCCATGTTGTTTCCCCATCCCCCATGGAACAGATTGACACAGTGGCAGCATTAATGGGCTGAAATCTAACAACAATTGTGAGGTTTGCACAGCACCTAACAGGGTTTTGTTCTGTTTTGCATAGGGTTGTTATGACTTGAAACTGACTTAAGAGCACCCAACAACAACAATGAACTTTCAAAATTAAAGGATGGAAAAAAATATACCAAGCTAATTGCAATTTAAAATGAGTAGGAGTGGCAATATTAATCTCCAATAAATAGACTTTAAAGCAAAAAGCAGCATAAGAAACAAAGAAGGACATTATCTCATGGTTAAAGGGTCAATTGAACAATAGGGCATAACTATAATAAATTCTATGCACCCAACAAAAGAGACAAAAAAAATATATAAAACAAACCTAATAGAATTGAAGAAAGAAATAGACAACTCTACAATAATAGTGGGAAACTGTAATACACCACTTTTGAAAAAGGACAGAAGAGCCAGAAAGAAACTCAGTAGAGACACAGAGGAACTGAAAAGCACAATCAAGGAACTTGACCTTATAGATTTGTACAGAGCATTCAACCCAACAATAGCACAGCACACATACTTTCCCAATGCACATGGAAAATTATCTAGAATAGACCATGTGTTAGGTTACAAAGCAAGTCTTCATAAATTAAAAAATAAATCAAAATACTGCAAATCATCTTCTCAGATCTCAAAGGTAAAATATTAAATATCAACAGTAGAAAGATCAAGGAATTAAAATCATATATATTGAAACCAAATAACACCCTGCTTAAAAGTTACTGGGTAGTAAAACAAGCAAAAAGTAAAATTAAAAAATTTGTTTCTAGGAGAAACTAATAGCAACGAAAACACAACATACCCAAACCTTTGGGGCACAACAAAAGCAGTGTTGAGAGCACAACTTATTGCAATAAATGCCCACATGCAAAAAAAGAAGAAAGAACCAAAATCTACACATTAATTCAACATCTCCAACAATCAGAAAAAGACTAGCAAAGTACAACTACAGCTATATGAAGAAAAGAAATGATAAAGATTAGAGCAGAAATATATGACATAGAAAACAGAAAAACTATAGAAAAAAATCAATAAAACAAAAG
>NW_006408542.1:27278595-27279897 GCF_000296735.1 Chrysochloris asiatica | reverse complement strand
AGTATGAGAGACCAAGTTTAGCCATAGTGGCCTCCAATAAATACTCTGGCTACACATCTTCCAACACAGATCTGTTAGTTCTTTTGGCAGCCCGTGGCACTTTCAGTATTCTCCTCCAACACCATAACTCAAAAGCATCAATTCTTCTATGGTCTTCCTTATTCACTGTCCAGCTTTCTCATGCATATGAGGTTATTGAAAATACCCTGGCTCGGGTCATGTGCATTAAAAGCATCCAAATTGGCAAAGAAGAAGTAAAACTCTATTTTCAGATGATATGATTCTATACATAGAAAATCCCAAAGACTCGGTAAAAAAAAAAACTACTGGACCTCATTGGAAGATTCACGAAAGTGAGAGAAGGTGCATTATCAACATACAAAAATCATAACATTTGTAAAGAAAGATGACAACTCTTTACATTGGTAACCAAAGATTCATTAAACTCCAAAAATGTAAAATATTTTACTTATGAAAACTTTCTAATAAAGTCAGTTAACTTCTTCTCAAAAGTTAAAATTCAGTCTTAATTGAAATTTAAAATTTTGATATTAATAAGGACCTATCACAAAAATGATAATCTAGTTGGGTACAAAGAAAGCATCAATAGGTTTCATAAGTAAAAATATTGCAAACATTCTCTGAAACAATCAAATTAAACCCAAAATACAAAAATGCAATAGGCTCTTTGATTTATATTTTAAATGGCCTACTATTAAATAATTCTTGGATAACAAAGAAATAGAAACAGAAATAATAGAATTCCTACTGAATACACTACATATCAGTCATCTACCTCTTGTTTGTCCATTTGTCATCATACTGTTACTACATCATGCTGTCGCTACTATTGTAAATACCAGCAGCATCACCCATAAAGAGGTTTCAGAAAAACTGGCTGAAATAGGCAAGGTAGAAGAAGAACGTGGTGATCTATTTAAAAGCTCAGTTACTGAAAACCAAATGAATAGAGGTGAAACATTGTCTGACACATTGTCAGAAAATGAGTCACTCAGATGGGAAGACACTTAAATATGACTTGAGAAAAGCAGTGTACTCAAAGGAGAGTCCATTTTAATGAGGTGAAAGGAGAAGTTTTTGAGATCCTCATTTATTGAAGGTCTTCATTTATTGTGTCATGACTCAAAATGAGAAGTTCACAGCTCTAAACATCTATTAATGGAAAAAGAACATGGAATGTACAAAGTATGAGTATGAATCTAGGAAAACTGGAAATAATAAAAACTGAAATGCATCACAGACTGACACATGTCCCGGGCATTAGTGAGATGAAAAATTTTG
>NW_006408542.1:27276849-27278176 GCF_000296735.1 Chrysochloris asiatica | reverse complement strand
TTTTTAACTACCTCACATGTATGGGAAGGCTGGACAATGAATAAAAGAAACCAGAGAGGAATTGAGGCATTTGAATGATGATGTAGATGAAGAATACTGCAGTTCAAAATCACCAGCTGCTCCTCAGAAACACTTTACACAGTTGCTATGAGTCACAACTGACTTGATGGCACTTAACAATGACAAGCAGGAGAATGAGAAAATCTGCCATGGTTGAAGTACAACTGGAATGCTCATTAGAAGCAAGATTTCAACTCACAAACCTTGGAGGAAACCTTATCTGGAGAGATCTTTTCCTCGTGAGGAACATCACTCTTGGCAAAGTAGAGGATCAGCAAAATTGGAAGACCCTCAAGAGATTGATTGATACAGTGACTGTGACAATGAGCTCAAATTTGGCAATAATGGCATTGTTTTGTTCTGTTGTACATAGGTTCATTATGAGTGAGAACTGATTGACACTTAACAGCAAGAACAACATATCAGATAAATTTAAAGCAGCCAAACCACCCTCCCCAAACAACAATAGTGACTAGTTTCCACCAACTTGATTCCTACTTATAATGATACAATAAGACAGAGTACAACTGCCCCACAGAGTTTCCTAGGCTATTATTATCTCTACGGGAGCAGACTGCCCCAGCTTTATTCCATGGAGCAGTCGGTAAATTCAATTTGCCAGTCTTTCTGTTATTAACACAGTGATTAAAGTGTTAGCAGTCAAGAACTTTAATCACGGTGCCACCAGGGCTCCTATTTAAAGTAACAATCAGAGGAAAATTCAGAGCCCTAAGCAGCTAGATCAATAAAACAAAGGAATGAAATAGATTCCCAATTAGAAAATCAATTACAAAGAAAACATCAGGGAAGAAAATAATTATGAAAACAGAAATAAAAAAGTTGGTGAACAAAAGAGTTCAATTAACAAATAAAAATTCTAGGATTTCAAAAAATTAATAAAACTAAAACAACTAGAAAATGTAATGAAGGAAACATTTTAAAAAATTAATGAAGGAACAAAAGGGAGAAAATACAAATGCATAAAATAAGAAATGCCAAGTTGGAGGTAAATATTGCTAATCAGGAGATTTTTCTAGAAATATTAAAACTGTACTTTGTGTCTTCTATGTAAACATAGTTGAAACTATAGAAGAAATGGATAATTCCTTAAGAAAATGCAGTTTACCAAAACTACTGACTCAAACAAAATCAATAAAGTAGGAAAGAAACTACTCCACAATAAAACACCAATTCATGACAGTTTCACAGAGGATGTCTTCCAAGCTGCTAAGCATTGACCCTTCCATCCAGCAATTTCTTTTTGAGG
>NW_006408542.1:27266614-27275849 GCF_000296735.1 Chrysochloris asiatica | reverse complement strand
GTCGGAACCGACTTGACGGCACTTAACAACAACAATATATATATGGATGTATAAAATAGTAAAGTACCACTGAGTTAGTGGTGACTCATAGAAACCATATATAGGGTTTCTAAGAAGAACTGGTGAGTTTGAACCACAATATCAGCAGTTCAAACTCACCAGTTGCTCCTTGGAAACCCTATGGTGGTGGTTATGTGCCTTGGAGTCCGTTCAGGGTTTCTGAGGCTATGAATCTTTACTAGAGCAGAAAGCATCCTCTTTCTCCCACAGAACCACTGGTAGTTTCGAACTGCTGACCATGAGATTAGCAGTCTGACTCATAACCACTGCACTACCAGAGCTCCTTGGGTCGCTATAGTAGGCACAGACTCAATGGCACTTAACAACAACAACAAATATATGTGTGGGTTTGAACTGCTTATTTTGCAGTTGACACTGTTAATAGTCCAGTGATTATCCTACAGTAACACACCAAGCGCTGGACTGCTTACCATGCTAAACACAAAGTCTGCAGTTCGAATGCACCAGGTGCTCTCAAACACTCTATACGGGATCACTTTGAGTAGAAACTGACTCAAGGACACACAACAACATACTGATAATATGCAAATATATATATATATGTTATTCGCTTTCGCACTATTTGTAATTATAAAATAAAAGGAAATTGCCAAATGTGAAAATATTAGAAATATTGGTTAGATAACTATGATACATATATACTGGAGTTTTTGGTAGCTATAAAAAAAAGGAGTAAAGATGATCTTTAAGAACTGATTTGGGTTGGTTTCCAGAAGATATTTTAAGTGAAAAAATCAAAATGTAAAAGAACATAGTTGATAGGTTAACTTTTGTGTAAGAAAGTATGAGAAATGGTGTGAAAACACTTCTCTGAGTATATCTTTTGGATAATTTGGCTTTTGAAAACAAGGCAATGTTCTACATACTCAACAAAATTATATTAGTAAGAAAGTGAATAGATAATCTCACATTAAATGCAAATTAAAACAAGTGAAATTAAATGTATTTTAAATAAATACCATATGCTCATAAATGCCACAATAAAGAAGGAAATTAAGGGAAAAATAACTAATTCAAGGTAAATTATTAACATAGTGTTTTACTATATGACTATAGTCTTAGGCAGTTTGGGTATGGGAGAGAGAAGAATTCAAATAAATTCAGAACTTTGTTATTATGCTTTATTTGTATACTATTATAATAAGAGCAATTAAAAATTATTTTAGAAGTGTTGTTGACTTCAACAAACAACTAAGTGTTTATGCACTGACCTTGTGGTTCAAGTTGACCTTGCAGCCCAGTGCATTAACCCACAGTGCCACAAGGTATGTATATATCAATATGTATATTCATATGTATATGTGCATATTTATATATACATTTCTTTGATTTCTCTCCTGACATATCCAAAAAAGACACCTATGTAGCAATTAAAGCACTTGTCATCCTAGTCATTGTTTCTAATATCAGTCCTTACTAAAAGGAACCAAGAGCCTTTAGAGAAATGGCTGGTTCCAAGACTATTCAAGGTAGATACACTATGAGTGTGACACATCTTGCTATGTAAAAAAGTAAAGAAATGTTCCTTTAAAAAATGGACAGAGAAGTCCATTTGAAAAAACATTCACTGTCCAAATCTGGGAGAATTTGAGTACTAAGGTAATCAATGACAAGAGTAATTTAAAATAGTAATTTAAAACATTCATGGACCTATTTCTATAATAAATAGATGCATAGGTAATTTAATGAAGATACCTGATGATCTTTCAAATATGGTATAATGTGAAGTCTGACTGTAAATGTGGAAAGAATCATAGAATTGGAAAATTATTATTTCATAACCACCAGTTAAGACTGAATCATGCAAGCATCACCAACGGTTGCTAAATATAAGAAAAAAAATTGTTATTAGGCCCAGAATATTCACATGGTCATAAAGTATCTCCATTCAGAAACAAAGATCTAAGTTTGAGGACTAAGGTGCACCTGACCCAAGCCATGATATTTTCAATAAGCTCATTTGCATGTGAAAGTTGGACAATGAATAAGGAAGTCCATAGAATAGTTGATGCATTTGAGTTATATTATTAGAGGAGAATATCAAGAGTATCATGGACTTAATCATGGACTTACAGAACATTCAACTCTGTGTTGGAATAAGTACTTTAGAAGCCAGAATAGTCAAACGTTTTCTCTCAAACTTCAGACATATTGTTAGGAGGGAGCAGTCT
Source organism: Chrysochloris asiatica (assembly GCF_000296735.1). NCBI lineage: Eukaryota > Metazoa > Chordata > Mammalia > Afrosoricida > Chrysochloridae > Chrysochloris > Chrysochloris asiatica. Next base: position 27,273,597 of record NW_006408542.1, on the reverse strand, counting down.
CTGAAGAAGGACATAATGCTTGGTTAAGTGGAAGGTACCAAAAAAAAAAAAAAAAAAAATCTTTGAGGATAACCTCAAAAGAACTTATTATACCTTCACATCAAATCAAGAAAAGGAAGAGCCATTTAGATTATGTAACATTAAAGCAATGAAGAAATTGATGAGAAAATATACAAACAAAAAGAACTTGGCACAGAAAAATATGTAGAACAAGGAAATCAGCAGCATCACAAAAAACACACAGCAGAATGACTAAAATCAATTCATACCTATCAGTAATTACACTGAATGTCAGTGGATTAAATGTACCGTCAAGAGACAGAAAGCAGCAGAATAAAAAAGAAAACAGGATCCTTCAATATGGTGTCTACAAGAGACATACCTTAAACACAAACATAGAAATAGATTAAAAATCATAGAATGGAAAAAATAGGAATAGAAAGGCAATTCCTCAGCATAATTAAGAACATATACTAAATATTCAATAGCCAACATTAACCTCAATGGAAACTGAAAGCATTCCCGTAACTAAATGGAACAAGATAAGGATGCCCTTTATCACCACTCCTATCCTGATGTGGCACTGTAGGATAAGCACTCTACCATAAAGTTGGTTTGAACCGCAAGATTGACAGTTGAAACTAGGCAGGTGCTCCTCAGAAACCCTACCCAAGGTCTCTATGAGTCAGAACCGATTCAACAGCACTAAATTGAATATTGTATTGGAAGTCTTAACCAGAGCTATAAGGCAAGAAAATGAAATTAAAGGTATCCAGATTGGCAAAGAATAAGTAAATTTCTATTTGCAGATGATATGGTCCTATACATAGAAAATCCCAAAGACTGAGTAAGAAAACTATTGGAACACACTGAAAGATTCAGCAAAGTCACAGGATACAAGATCAATATATGAAAATTAGCTGGGCTCATAAACACTAATAAAGAGAGCTCTGAAAAGGAAATGAGAAAATCCGTACCATTTATAATAGCCACTCCAAAGATTAAATATTTAGGAATCAATCAATCTACCTAGAGAAACAAAATACCTATACTAAGAAAACTATGAAACACTACTATAAGAAACCAAAAGAGACAAAAATGGAAAAAGATACCATGCTTATGCATAGGAAGACTTAACATTTTGAAAATGTCAATACTACCCAAAGCAATCTATAGATATAAAGAAATCTCAATCTAGATCCCATCATTTTTTAAAGAGATGGAAGCAATGATCATTAACTTTATATGGGAAGGCAAGAGACCTTGGATAAGCAAAGCACTGCTTAAGAAGAACAATATTGGAGGCCTCTCACTCTCTGAACTCAAAATTTACTACACACCCACAGTTGTGAAAACAGCCTGGCACTGGTACAAAGAAAGATAGATCCATGGAACAGAACTGAAAACCCAGTTTTAAATCCATCCACATGCATTCAGCTGATCTTTGACAAAGGGCCAAAATGCATTAAATGGAAAAGAGATTTTCTCTTGAACAAATGGTGCTGACAAAATTGGAAATCCATTTGCAGAAGAATGAAACAAAACCCACATCTCATAACATATATATATAATTCAATATGAATTAAAGACCCAAAGGTAAAACCTGGTACTATAAAGATCACCAGTGACAAATGAAGGACAAGTTAGGGACTCTAATACATAGCATAAATACACTATCAAACATCACACACAAACAGCAGAAAACAAAACAGATGACTGTGATCTCCTAGAAATTAGACACTCATGTGCACCAAAAGATTTCACCAAAAGAGGAAAATGGTAATAAACAGATTGGGATTTTTTTTTTTTTTAATGACATATCAGATAGGGCACTAACCTCAAAAATTTAAAGAAAACTATAACACCTTTACAAAAAAAAGACAAACAATACAATAAAAAAATGGCATAGGACATGAACAGACACTTCACCAAAGAAGACATTCAGACAGCCAACAAACATAAAAACATAAAGAAGAAATGCTCAAGATACAGTTAGATGTCATCTTGGTGGTGGTGGTGGTTATGTGCCATGGAGTCTTACACCAGCATTAATAGCAAAGTTAAAAACAAACAAACAAACCAGAAAACAACAAATAATGGTGAAAGTGTTGAGAGACTGGGACCCTCCTAAGTTACTAGTTTTGAGTTTGGGTTATGTGTTGGAGTTGATTCTGACTCATAGTGACTTTGTGTAGGGTTTCTGAGACTATAAATCTTTACGGGAGCAGAAAGCCTCATCTTTATCCCATGGAATGGCTGATAGTTTCAAATTGCTGACCTTGAGGTCAGCAGTCCAATTTGTAATCACTACACTACCAGAGTTCCTTTGCTGGTGGAGCAGTACAATCGTGTAACCACTGTGGAAAATGGCATTGTGCTTGCTCAGAAAGTTGGAAGTAGAAATCCCGTATGATCCAGCAAGCCTTCTACTTGATATAGATTCAAAAATTAAGAGCTAGGGCATGAGTAGATATATGAACATTGCTATGTGAATGCAATTCACAGTAGCAAAAAAGATAGAGACAGGCTAAATGTCGATCAGTAAAAGAATGAATAAACAAACTTTAGTACTTATACTCAGTGTTGAATAATGATGAATCTGGGTAACACTACATAACATGTATGAACCTCGAGGGTATTATGCTGAATGAAACTAATAAATCATAAAACAACAAATATTGTATGAAACCATTATCGTAAGATCTCAAGAAAAGGTTTTCATACTCACAGAAACATTCTTTGATGGGTACCAGGATTGGGATGGAAGGGAGAGTAATTCACTGGCAGGAGACTAGACACATGTTAACTCAAATGATAGGGAGGGAAATATAAAAGAAGGTGAGATTGGCATAAGAATGGTGAAACTGGTGAAGATACAAAGAGGTATGCATGGGCGAAAGGGGATAGTGATAATAATGATATATACACAACCTTGAAACAATAGTGTTCAGGGGGTAGGTATATGGACAGAGACACAGGCTGAATGGGTATGGAAGGAAGAGTAGGAGTATGCCACAGATATGTAAGAGTTTGAAAGAGGATATCTGTACAAGGGTGTTTACCTTTCCTGCAAACACAAGTATGAATGTGATGAAGCATACAACAGGCAAAAGGATGGAAACTTCTTAAATATTATCAAACACCATAAGGCAATGATTTGCTAAGCCTGTGGACTCAGGACCTTAGTCTTAGGGGACACCATGGTCAGTTTGCATAACACAGTCCACAAAGACATGTTTTAAAACCTACTTCAGTGATTAACTTCTGGACTTTTAAAAGCTCAGAAGCAACCATAAAGGTACAGCTATTGGTTTCTCCATGTGCAGAAGAAAGAAAAGTGATGACAATTGAAGATGCTTGGAATAAATTATTCCAATGGATTAATGTCAGGAACATGTGAGCATCAGTTGCCACAACTCTAAGACCAGAAGAAGTAAGTGGTGTCTGGCTACTGCTACCAGTGGTGAAAGGGATCACATTAGAAAGAGTGGAAGAAAATGTGTAACAAAACTCCAAATTATTAATTTTAAAAAAAGGCTGATCTTACTTTTCAGAGAATTATTTCTGGAACCTGAGACTATGGCCCTTGACCACTCTACTTCAGGTCTGGAAAGGATCTTACTCTCCTGGCTCAGTTTTCAGCTAAGCATTAAATAGTTATATGGAAGACAACAGCACTCGTAAGGTACGCTCACCATGGAATGGTCATTCAAAATCAAAAGGGCAACATTTGTCTAAGGACAAAGTTGAGAAGGGGTGGGAAGGTGGGTGGAATGGAAACGGGAACCATAGGGAGGAAGCAGAATAGCTAGTGTTGCAGGTAGGGAATTGCAATCATTGAGATGAAACCAAGTGTATGATTTGCTGAATGTAAAACTGTTGATTGTTTTGTAAACTTCATTCAATTCACAATAAAAAGTTTAAAAAATAATAAAAGATTTACAGCATTGGAAACCCTATACAGGGTCTCTGTGAATCGGGACTGACTCCATGACACTCAGCAGCACAGAAGCAGCAGCAGTCCTTCAGTGGTGGAAACAGTTAATGCACTTGGTTGTTAATCAAACGGTTGGAGCCTCAAACCCATTAAGAGACACTTTCAAAGAAGGGCCTACGAATTACTTCCAAAGAATCAACCACTGAAAACCCTATGGAGTACATTTCTACTTTGACACACAGAGTATTCATTGTTGACTTCATGGCAACTGGTTAGCCACTAAAACATGGAGTTCTGGTGTGGCACTGTGGGCTAATGCGTTAGACTGCAAAGTTCTTTGAACCGCAAGGTCAGTAGTTCAAGCTCACCAGCTGCTCCTTGGAAACCCTGTGCAGAGTTGCTATGGGTTGGAATCGACTCGACAGCACTTAACAACAACAACAACAATATGGTATTGGAATATTTAAAGGCACCAGATATTTAAGACATATTCTTAGATAATTGAAGAGATATAATAATCAGAGCAGATGAATGAGAAGAGATGAACAAGACAATGAAAAATTTTTTGCTTCATGTCTATCACACAAAGGACACTTGCAAATTAATCATTTGCCTACTACATCTTGAATAATTTTCTAAAAAGCTAAGTAAATATTTCATTTATTAAACTAATTTAATCCTGCCTATCTACTAGGATTGGCTTTGAAATAGAGGTAGAAAACTGTCTGTCTTGTGTGAGAAACAGCTCTATTTTAATCTACTCTTTCTCACATTTTCCTGTTTGAATGTCATTCATTTTAAATGGTAATTAAAGAATAATTAGACATTTCTTATTAACTCCCCTACACCCCTTACTTGCAGCATTGTCTTGGAATGCAGTATTGGGCTGAAATCTGAAATTTCCACATGAAAGAACCAATTACAATGACATTAATAGCAAATATGTGACTAATGTTTTGACAGTGGATTCTAAACTAATTAATAATGATAGACCACTTCAGAACATTTCTTAGTATGAGACAAGACTTTTGTCTTTCCCTTTTCTAAAACTACTTCTAGATATTTAGCATCAGTTCCTTTGGAAGATGTGATCAGTTGAGATTCTTTTAATTTTTTTTTCAGATTGTATTGTTCTTACACTTATTTTCAATATATATTTGCTGTCATGTATCCTCATTTCCCAAGGAGCTCTGGTAGCGTAGTGGTTACGAATCAGGCTGCGAACAAAACTACCAGCAGTTTCATGGGAGAAAGATGAGGCTGTCTGCTCCTGTAAAGATTTACAGCCTTGGAAACCCTGTACAGGGTCGCTATGAGTAGGTTCTGATAGCGGCACATAACCACTACCACTACCATTCTTAATTCCCAAAAGAATTGAATGAGATGTAAAAATCAATTCAATCCCAGTAATCAACAGTAAAATGTCATTGCAAATTATGGCTCTATTAAAGCTTATTTTATTTGTCAGTCCCTGTCAAGTAAATTATGTAATGCCATATTACAATATTTTAAAACTTATGGACATTTATTCAATAATATGAAATTTAAAGAAGACGATGGAGATACATAAAGACCTTTCCTAGGTGTCTGAGTTTATGAGTTGTCATACTTTTGAGGTTTGTGATTTCTGAAGATCACAAACCTCATCATACCTTGGTGAAAGAGCTGCAAATCCCAAATTAGATTCTATACCTTACGTGGGAATATAATTGTGTAGAATATTTAGGTCTAACTTATAAAATTCAATAAAACAATCCTCCTATCTCTTTTCTCCCTCGGGGTATTTTTCAACACAACTTTAATGACTTACATGAAAACCTTTTCATCCATGGTGACATAGTTCAGATTTTGTTTTATTGAAAGCATGGTAAAGAGGTGATATTTTTCTTTCCTTCTTGAGAAAATAAATAAAATCATAAGTGAGTGATGACATTTTTCTAATCTCCTATCTATTTTATTGCATTATCTCCCTGCCTCTCTGTGCTCATATATTGTGATGTTGGGTTTAAACACGAAAGAATGATTATGTGGAAAGCTAAGGGTGCTCTGGTAGTGTAGTGGTTACAAAACGGGCTGCTAACTTCAAGGTCAGCAGTTCAAAACTACCAGCTGCTCATAGGAGAAAGATGAGGCTTTCTGCTCCCGTAAAGATTTACAGCCTCAGAAACCCTGTACAGGGTCTCTATGAGTCGGAACCAACTCCACAGCACACCACCAAGGGCCTAATAGGAGTCCAGGTGTGGCACTGTGGGTTAATGTGCCAGACTGCAAAGCCATTTGAACTGCAAGGTCGGTGGTTCAAGCTCACCATCTGCTCCTGGGAAACCCTATACAGGTTTGCTATGGGTTGGAATCGACTGGATGGCACTTAACAACAACAACAAAGGGCCAAATAAAATAGTGTCTAATGGCCACAAAAATATCAGAAAATAAAAACATTCACAGATGTCATGAAACTTAGAGGATTCACTTACAATTGCAATGAAATTAATACCATTTAAAGGTATATGTTCACTTCAGTAATATACAAGGGGGCTTCAAAATTCATGGAAATATTTCATTATCATTTTTGTTTAATTTTACCAAGAACGTTTTGAAACCCCATTGTATACTTCTATTGCGGTTGTTCTTGTTGTTAGGTGCTGTAGTCAGTGCCAATCCATAGCAACCCTATGAACAACAGAATCAAACAACAGTTCCTGTGCCCTCCTCACAATTGCTGCTACTATTGAGCTCATTGCTGCCGCCACTGTGCCAATCCATCTCGTTGGAGGCTTGCCCTCTTTTTTTGACAACCCTCCACTTAACCAATAAGTCTCAGCTTGAAGACATTCAATTCTCTTGCCGAACTCCATCAACAAGTACCAGGAGACACCCCACTCTGGTAGGGAACCTTTTGCCCAAAGGTACTCAGCTTTCTTTATGGCTCTGCACATCCACTGTAACTGCCTTGCTCAAGGTCCTGGAAGATAAAAATATTATCTTGCACCAGTTTCCTGGTTTTTTTTCCCACTGCCTCTCTTCCTTTGCATCTCACCATTTTATA
>NW_006408542.1:27262894-27265004 GCF_000296735.1 Chrysochloris asiatica | reverse complement strand
GATATTCTCAGCTTTCAGCCAAGATCCATTGGACATAAGCAATGATATCCCTTGTTCCACGGCCTCTTCTGAATCCGCCTTGATTCTCTTAGGCAGAAGTAATTCCACAGTCTTACTATACAAGGGAGCTTCAAAAATTTGGGGGAAAATTCCATTATCTTTTCATTGCATTTTTCCATGAACTTTTTAAAGCCCCCTCAGATGATGAAGAGACACAAGGAATTGAGTTAAGAAGTAAGAATTATTTTGATTTCTTTCAGATCATATATTTATTATTTAAAATTACCTAAATGATGAATCAGTGTCACTGTACTTAGAATTGTTTATAAATCTGTCAGTGTTGTGACTGATTGACGTGTTGTGATTGTAACTCTATATATTACAATTAATTATAGCAATGTGTATTGTTTTCATGGGTAGAAGAAACAGTTGAGTGCTTGACTACTAGGCAAAATGTAGAACTTTTAGCTAATCAGTTGGCTAATCAGTCCCACTTTGTGGGAGACAAGACTAGAGATCAGTTTCCAAAGGTCACATCCTCGGAAGCACTATAGAAAAGGTCTACTATGCATACATGAGTTATTATGAGTCTAAATTTACTCAATGACAACTAACAACAACAAATGTTTCTACTAGGCCATAGCCTTTTTTTGTTATCCCTTTCTCTTTCCAACATTTTGTAGACTGTTTGCATGTAATTGATGCCCATAAATTAACTATTAAATGGGATTAAAGTCTGATCATTACCATCCAGGTTTATTGTATTTGTTGCATACTGTCGAGTAGATTCCAACTCATAGTGACACTACTGGGTACAGTTACAGTAGGACTGCACCATAGGGTTTCTAAGGCTATAAATCTGTATGGAGTCAGACACATGTCTTTCTCCTGGGGAATAGCAGGTAGGGTAAAACCATTGACTGATGGATTCACAGTCTAGTGCTTTAACCACTACAGTACCAGGGCTCCTTTTGGACCCCATATAGACTACCAACAAAAATAAATTAAATCTGCCTTTTAGGGATGTAGTTCAGTACCTGAAGAAGAAATAGTTACTCCCATAGAATAAGAAAAATCCTTGTTTTAGTCTACTCATGACATTTCTGTTTCAACCTCTAACTTAGACTCACCTGCAATTTTCATAGAAAGTATCACCTTTTCAGTAACTAGAGGTTGTATAATGATCTCCGAAGTTTTCAAAGAAGGTAAAAGACCTTCCTAATTCAACATACTCAACACAACCACTTTCCACTTGTGGTATCATCCAAACTGTCCCTCTTGTATCCTTTCTTTATATATATTTATAAAATATATACCATTTCACTCTTTAATTCATTATATACACATATATATTTAACTACACTAACTTTTTAAAAAACTATTTGTTGTGATTTTGGGGAAGGTTGTAGGGCAGATCACCAGTTTTACATTACAAAATAATTCAGTCTCATCCGTTTTAGTGCTCCTTATTCATTGTCCAACTTTCCCAAATATATGAGGTGATTGAAAATACCAGGGCTTGAGTTAGGTGCACCTTAGTTCTCAGAATGACATCTTGATTTTCATTACTTTGAAAGGTCTTTTGCCTATTTGTCCAATGCAATACATTCTTTGATTTATTGACTGTTGCTTACATAACCATTAACTGAGGATCAGGGAAGATGAAATCATTGACAATTTCACTTTTTCTTTGTTTATCATGATCTTGCTTATAGGTCCAGATGAATGGATTTTTTCTTTCTTTATGCTGAGATATAATCCATACTGAAGGTTTTATTCTTTGAACTTTATCAGTTACTGCTTCAAGTTTTCTTCTCCTTCAGTAAAGTTGCATCATCTGCTTATCCAGCGAGTTTTCCTCAAATTCTGATGCTGCATCATTCTTCATAAAATCCAGCTTCTGGGATTATTTACCAAGCATACATATGGAATAGATATGGTATGTAAAATGCGATCGTGACACAGATCTTTTCGGATTTTAAACCTTTCAACATCCCCTTGTTCAATTTGAATGTTGTTGTTGTCGTCAGGTGCCATCGAGTCGGAACCGACTCATAGCGACCCCATGCACAGCAGAACGAAACAATGTTCGATCCTGGGCCAACCTCAC
>NW_006408542.1:27258352-27261229 GCF_000296735.1 Chrysochloris asiatica | reverse complement strand
AACCTTTCCACCATGGGTGACCCTGCTGGTTATTTAAAACACCGGTGGCATAGCCCTCAGAATCACAGCAACTCAAACCACCACAGCACGACAGACAACTAACTCTATATACAGATTCTTCATGAGCACACTTAAGTGTTCTGGAATACCCATTCTTCATAATGTTGACCATAGTTTGTTATGATCCACAAGTTGAATGCATTGGCATAGTCAATAAAACACAAGTTAATATTTTTCTTGCATTCTCTACTTTCAGCCAACATCAATCAGATGTTAGCAATGACATTTCTCATTCCACGTCTTCTTCTGAATTCAGCTTGAATTTCTGATAGCTCACTGTCAATCAATGGACTACTGCAACCATATTTGAATTGTCTTCAACAAATTTCACTTGCATGAATGATATTGCTCAATAATTTATGGGCACAAATATGAATTTCTTCCAATCAAGTGACCATCTTGCTGCCTTCCAAATTTCATGACATAGATAAGCAAAAGCCTTTAGAGCTGATTTGGCTTGTTGTAACATTTCAGTTGGTATTTGGCTAATTTCTGAAACTTTTCCAATGCCTTCATTTCAGCTTGTACATCTTTCTTCAATAATATTGGTTCTTCATCATATGCTACCTACAGAAGTATTTGAACATCAGCCAATTTTGAGTGTGTGCAGTAACTGTGTATTTGTTCCATCTTCTTCTAATTCTTCCTGCATCATTCAATATTTTGCCATGTTGATGTTGTTAAGTGCCATCTTGTCAGTCCTACTCAGTGACCCTGTGTAAAGTTTCCAAGGTGTGACTGATGAATTCAAATCACCTAACTTACAGTTTGCGTAGTGGTTATGAATCAGACTGCGAACTTCTAGGTCAGCAGTTTGAAACTACCAGCCACTCCATGGGAGAAAGATGAGGCTTTCTGCTCCCATAAAGATGTACAGTCTCTGAAACCCTGTGCAGGGTATCTATGGATCGGAACTGACTGGACAGCACTTAACAACAACAACCTTACAGTTTAAACTGACTGCGGTCCAGTGCATTATCCCACAGTGCCACACCAGGACTATATTTTGACCATGGAATCCTTCAGTATTGACGCTTGAGGCTTGAATATTAACTCCAGCTCTTTCACCTAAAGAAATACTGAATATGTTTTTCCAATTTTTATTTTCTAACTCTATGTCTTTCCATATTTTATTATACTAATTTACTTTGACTTCTCAAGCTGCCCTTTGCAATTTTCTGCTCAGCTCTTCTATATCATCATTTCTTCCAGTCACGTTAGCTTCTCTACATTCAAGAGCAAATTTCAGAGTCTCTAATGACATACATTTTTGTTTTTTCTTTATTTCATGTCTTTTTAAAGACAGTTTGCTTTCTTCATGTAAGACATTGTTGGTGTCACTCCATAACTCATCTAGTCTTAGGTCATTAGTGTTCAGTGTGTCAAATCTATTATTGAAATAGTCTGCAAATTCCGGAACAATAGACTCAAGTTTATACTTTGTCTCTTCTATTTAATTTTCTTTAGCCTCAACTTGAACTTGCATATAAGCAATTGATTTCTTCCACAGTTGGTCCCTGGCCTTAATGCATCTCTTGACACAGATTTTTTTCCCCAGTGTATTCCATCTGGTGAGGGCCAATTGTATAATTGTCACACATGCTGTTTTAAAAAAAAAATGTATTTGCAACAAATAGGTCTTTGGTCTAATAAAATTCTATTATGAGATTCCTAGTGTCATTTCTTTCTCTAAGGCTATATTTTCCAAATATCAATTCGTCTTTGTTTCCAACTTCTGCATTCCAGTCACCAGTAATTATCAATGCATTTTGGTTACATGTTTAATGAATTTTTGATTGTAAAAGTTGGTAAAATTTGTCATTTCTTCATCTTTGGCTTTAATGATTGGTGTGTAAATTGGAACAATAGTTATATTAACTTCCTTGTAGACATATGTATGTTATTCTGTCACAGACAGCATGGCACTTTAAAATAGATCTTGATGTTCCTTTTGTCAATGAATACAACATCATTCATCTTTTTTTGTCATTCTGACATAGTAAATCATATGATTGTCCCAATTAAAATGGCCAGTACTAGTACAATTCAGCTCACTAATGCCTAGAATATTGATCTTTATGTGTTCCATTTAGTTTCTGATGACATCCAATTTTCTTAAGATCATACTTCATATAATGCACATTCCAATTAGTAATGGTTGTTTGCAACTGTTTCTTCTCATTTTGAGTCATGTCACATCAGCAAATTAAAGTCCCTAAAACTCTACTCCATCCATGTCGTTAAGATCAAGTCTATATAGAGAAGGCAGTTTTTCCTCAGTCATATTTATAGTGCCTCCAATCTGAGATGGTCATCTTCGAGCATTATATCAAAGCTCTACTGCTATTCACAAAGTTTTCAGTAGCTAATCTTTAGAAGTGGACATCCTCTTCCTTCTTCCTAATCTGCCTTTGTCTGGAAGTGCTACTGAAACATGTCTAGCATAGATTGACTCTTCTGGGATTTGAAATACCAGTGGCATAGTTTCCAGTATTATGACAACATGTAAGATACCACAGCATAACAAACTGGCAGATGAGTGGTGGACAAGGCTAAATAGCAAAATAATAAAATCCCTGCACTAGGATTCAAAAGACTTTGGGACAGCTTTGGATTCCTGGGGCAGCTTTACCATAAATTTAACTGTCTTTCTTTAGACAAGTAATTTCTCCCATGCATTATTGACTCTTGTAAAAAAATTGTGATAATTACTCTTGCCTAAATAACAGAGTTATTATATATATATATGTTGTTGTTGTTGTTGTTAAGTGCCGTCGAGTCGGTTCCGACCCATAGCGACCCTGTACAGGGTTTCCG
>NW_006408542.1:27249385-27258197 GCF_000296735.1 Chrysochloris asiatica | reverse complement strand
TTTAACAATTAGGTATAATTTAGAAAAATCAATTTAATATAGCTTTGTGTAAAGAAAGTGTTAAGTCAGAAATTATGTCATGTTGTGGCTTAAACAAATACAATGTCTTATTTTGATTGCATAATAAAAAAAAGTTCAGGGTATATATGATCGGGATGATGGCCTCATGAAGCCAAAAGGCACTAGGCTTTTTCAATTCAGCCTCTTAGCGAATGTACATTATGTCCCTATCAAGAAACAGCTGTTTGGAATCAGGAATCAGGAATCAGGAATCAGAAAAAGCAGAAATGCAAAAAGTTAAAAGGTATATGCCAAGTGAGTAAATCCCTTCTGAAGAATATTTCCCACATGACAAATCCAATGATGTCAGCATCTTGCTCTCACTAGTAAGATCTGTGTTCCATGGTCATTGTAAACTAGAAGGCAAGCATGAAAATATGCTTTGTGTTGTTGATGTTCTTTTTGTTTTAAAATCTTTATGACAGAGAAGGCAAGCTAGAAAGTTACTGGTGTGGCTATTTTGAGCCAAATTAAAGTATTTGCCAAAAAGTGGTTTGAGTAGTAACCCCTCAAGAACTTTCTATTTCTCAATGAAAATGGCAACATTACCAAAGTTAAGTTAAGTTGACAGGTTTAGCTCTTTGTTATTCATAAAATCCTTTGAGCTTCTTGAAAACAATATGCATATTCAAAAAGCAAGTGTAACTTGATATTTATATTATATAACTGAGATAAATTGATCACATACCACCAAATTGTTGGTAATCTCAAAGACAGTAATTACATTTTGAATTTATAGCTTCTTGTTTATGTTTTTCCTAAGTACATTTGGTTGAGAAATTTTACTCTTGATTTAGATGTGAAAAACTAAAAGCCACATGTTTTCAACATCAGTGATTATGGCCAGCTGCTTTGGTTTATATCCTGATCCTGATGCCATTAGCAACCTACTAAAAGCAATTTAATTACATTAAAATTATTAATCATTCAGTATTTTATGTAAGAAATCTTAATTGCAGATTTTGTCATTATAACCCTCAGAAGAATAGGGGGAAAACTCACTTTAAGCCTACAAGCCCAGGAAATGTCAGATGCAAATTAGTTTTTCAGCAAACATCAAAAATTGCAAATAAAAAACAGTACACTACAATGTAGAAAGAATACATCTATGACAAAGAAAGATCCGTTGATTGACATATTAGCCAATATATATTGACTATATATTATTTCTCCAGCTATTTCTGGAAGAATGAAAGAAATAGTTAAGATGCATAATTTGCCATTGAGGGATTCATAGTCTGGTTTAGAGATTCAAAACACACAAAGCAATAGAGGACATGACAATATTTGTATTCAAATAATAAATTTGAGGCACAGTATTCTCCACTTAGGATTTTTGAGCTCTACTAATATATACAAATGTCTGGTTATTTTTAATGCTGACTACTGGAAAAAGAGGAAGACCCCCAGTGAGATGGATTGGCCAAGCGGCAGCATCAATGGACTCAAGCATGGCAACAGTAGTGAGGTTGGCCCAGGATAGGGTAGTGTTTCGTTCTGCTGTGCATAAGTTCGCTGTGGGTCAGTACCAACTCAATGGCACCTAACAACAACAACAACTGGAATAAGCAACTCCAGAATACAGCGCTCATCATAAAATCACTGTATCTTACTCATATCAAAGACCAGCATGGTTGTAAGAAGCAAACAACAAACAGCTGCCATGGAGTTCATTCCAATTCATGCTGACTCCGTGTGTCGGGTTAAAACTGTACTCCATAGGGTTTTAAATGACTAATACTTTTACCTTTCAAGGCACCTCTGGATAAAAAAAACAAAACAGTATTTGATACTATGATACTATCTAGGGACCTGGGCTACTTCAATTTAGATTCTCATGGAACCCCTAGAATCACAAAGATCGTCACTGGATTTGTGGCATCTTAGAAATCAAAGAAGAAAGGTCAGACTCGAAACAGGTGTATGCTATTCTAAAGTCATTCGTTTGTGGTCCCATAGCTCTGAAGTCCCAGCTAATTTCCCCTCTGACTAAAAAGCTCTCGTATCTCTTCTTTGCTTGGTTAATTCAATCTCATCTTCAATATCTTAGGTCAAACTCTGTTTACACAGGAGATCCTTTCTGATGTGCCAAATAAAGACAAGTTCTTCTATTTTAGATACTCATAGCAAGGAATAGATATACAAGTATTTTGTAACATTGTCTTATTTTATGGTTAGCTGCTTAATGTTTACGGTGGTGGTGGTTGTGTGCCCGTGGAGTCTGTTCCAACTCATAGTGACCATTTATTGGGCTCCCAAGGTTGTAAATCTTTATGAGAGCAGAAACCCTCATCTTTTTCCCATGGAGCGAGTGTTGAACTGCTCACCTTGTAGTTAGCAGCCCAGCTCATAATGCACTATAGTACCAGGGCTCCTTGGTTAATGTTTATATCCCTTACTTTATTCTAAAATAATATGGGTAGGGATTATACAAAAATTTGTCTAAATTTGTCTAATTTGTTATCTCTAGGACCTAACACTAACTGTATCTGGTCAATGAAAGATGCTTAATAATTAATAACTTTTGAATGAATGACTAAATTATTACACATATTAAATGTAATGTCAATAGGTATACATTATCAAATGATGAAACTGAAGCCCAGGAATATTATTATAAATTCGGTCCCCATTTCATTAGTCCCATATGTGTTTTGGGGTTCTCTTTGTACAATATAACCAGTTTTCATAGCCCTAAGTGTTTTGTTGTGAAAGAGTAGAAGTTTCTGCTGTTTCAATAAAGTCCAATTTAGGAACTTGATTTTGGTTTTTTTTAATTGTGCTTTTGGTGGTGTTACTAAGAAATCTATGCCTAGTACAAAGCCACAAAAGTTGTTTCCAATGTATTTATCTAAAATTTGATAATGGTATGTGTATTAGTTAGGTATGTGTGTCAATTTTACAAAGCCAGAATTTCCATTGGGTTGTTAGTTGCCGTGTGGTTATCCCCATGGTGATGAAAGTTAATACGATCTCGGATGATTGGCTGTGAGGACTCAGTAAATTCAAAGGATGTTTCCTTGGGAGTAAAGTCTTTTCTCAATATAATGGACACACAGAAAACACCTGTTCTTTTTTTTTTTTTTTTTTCCCCTGGGGATCTGGGACTCTATAATTGGGAGCCACTTACTTGATATAAACATATATGTATGTGTGTGTCTGTGTGTTGTTGTTGTTGTTAAGCGCCATCAAGTTGAATCCACCTTATAGAGATCTTATATATGGTTTCCTAGGAGTGGCTGGTGAATTTGAACTACCGGTCTTTCAGTTCAGAACTCCTGGTGTGGGGCTGTTGGATCAGAACTGGACTGTGAGCCACAAGGTCAGCAGTTCAAACACACCAGCTGCTCCTCAGAAACCCTATGAGTCAGAACCAACTTGACGGCACCATAGCGACCCTGTATAGGGTTTCCAAGGAGCAACTGATAAGCTTGAACCACCGACCTTGTAATTCAAATGACTTTGCAGTCTGATGCATTAGCCCACAGTGCCACACCAGGACTCCTATAACATAGTGGTTACAAGTTGGGCTACTAAACTCAAGGTCAGCAGTTCGAAACTACCAGCTGCTCCATGATAGAAGGATGAGGCTTTCTGCTCCCATAAAGATTTAGCCTTAGAAACCCTATGCAGGGTCGCTATGAGTTGACTCAACCACCACCACCACCATATATATATGTTTTACTGGTTTTGTGTCTGTAGAAAACCCAGCCTAATGCTTTGCATTTTGGTCTGTGATCTATATTGATTAATTTGTACAGATGACTTAAAGGTCTAAAATTCATGTGAGTATGCAAAAAATATTGATTATCCAATCTGACTTTGAAAAATCTTGAAATGAGTTAACCCTCTGTTTTTCTTTTCAAAGTCAAGTGCTTATCCAACAGTGCCACACAGGACTCCATGAATTGAATTATGATCCCCTAAAAATCCATTTTGTGTGGAATTAGATCCTCCCTTTCAGATACTGTAATTAACATCACTTAAAATAAAACTTGAATAAAATATTGAAACCTCAAAAGAAAAAGAAATGGTCGATGTTCAACCATTTCAAGAGATAGCATTTGATCAAAGCCAAGGTGCACTGACAGCATTAGCAAAGAACAAGGCACTGGGAATTGATGGAATACAAATTGAAAATTTTCAACAAAACAATGCAGCACTGAGGTCCCTCACTTATCTTTGCCAAGAAATTTGTAAGAAAACTATCTGGCCAACTGACTTCCAGTTTTGTGCCCATTCCCAAGAGAGGTGACCTGACAAAATGCAGAAATTATCAGACAATATAGTTAATATCAAATGCAAGTGAAATTGTGCTAAAGATAATACAAAAACAGCTGCAACCATACATTGACAAACAACTTCAAGAGACCAGGCTGGATTCAGAAGAGGCATCATACTTAGAGCATCATTGCTGCTATCAGATGGATCTTAGCTCACAGCAGAGAATACCAGAAAGATGGTTATTTGTGTTTTACTGATTATGCAAAGGCTTTCAATTGTGTGGATAATGACACTATGGATAGCATTATGAAGAATGGGTATTCCATAGCACCTAATTGTGCTCAGGAGGAGTCTCTACATGGACCAAGAAGCCATCATTCAAACAAAACAAGGGAACACTGAATGATGTAAAATTTCCATTGGTGTGTGTTAGGGTTGTATTCTTTCACCATATTTAGTCTATCTGTATGCTGAGCAAATAACATAGAAGTTGAGTTATATGAAGAAGAACGTGATATCAGGAATGTAGAAAGACTCATTGATAGTGTGTGATATACAGATGATGCAATCTAGCCTTCAGAAAGTAAACAGTCTTAAAATACTTACTGATAATGATCAAAGACCATAACCTTCGGTATGAGTTGCACCCCCTTCAATGTACAGAAAACAAAAGACCCTAACTCTGGACCAATAAATAGCACCATGATAAATGGAGAAAAGATTGAAGTTGTCAAAGATGTCTTTTTGCTTGGAACCACTATCAACACTCATGGAAGAAACAGTAAAGAAATCAAATGACATAGACCTCTTTAAAGGGTTGAAGAGCAAAAATGTCAGTTTGAGGATTAAGGTGCGCCTGATGCAAGCCATGGCATTTTTTGTAGCCTCATATGCATGTGAAAGTTGGACAATGAATAAGGATTGTTAGGCCCCATCTGTGGCCTCTCTAATTAGGAGACCCCAAAAAGATTATCAGGACTCGAGTTCGATGCAACACCAAAAGGTTTATTGTTTATTTGCCAGCGCGCTGGGGTCCACCCTCACAGACCCCTAAAACCAGGAGCTGAAGGCGACATTTGCCAACGCGCTGGGGTCCACCCTCACATAGACTCCTCAAACCAGGAGCTGAAGGCGATCCCGCTTTGTTCTACATACTAGTTTTTTATAGGGTTTTTAGGGGGGCAGATTGTACAGAGGCATAGGTACAGTCTTTGATTGGTTAATTATTTTTACTCTATACTTTTATTGGTCTTGGCATGAAGCAAGCTTTTTAATCTATAAGCAGATGGGTTTTGGCAATTGCAAGTGTGTTTAGTGTTTAGGATATTCTCATTCGTCTGGGTCAGTCTGACCGTTATGAGTTTCTCAAGGATTATTTTGACATTGAGGTTTTGGGGGCTGACTGATTGCCGCACCATCTGGTGGGAACTAAAAACTAAGGCCTTGTCTATTTAAAATGCTTTCTGAAGCCTGACTAAAGTTTAGTTAAGTGATCTCTAGTTAGACATGATCAGTTAGGTCCCTACAGGATAACCATAGAAGAATTGGTGCATTTGAGCAATGGCGTTGGAGAAGAACATTCGAAGTGCCATGGACTGCCATAAGAACAAACAAATCTGTGTTGAAAGCAATATACCCAGAATGCTCCAGAGAAGCCAGGATGGGAAACCTATGTCTCTTATTCTTCATACATATTACCACATGACATCATGCTTGCTAAAGTGGAAGGTGAGCGAAAAAGAAGACACCCAATGAGGTGGATTGGCACAGTGGCAGCAGCAGTGAGCTCAAGCATAAAAATGATTATGAGGATGGTGCAGCACTGGGCAGTGTTTCATCCTATTGTGCATAGAATTGCTATAACTTGGAAGGGACTTGATGACTTAACAACAACAACAAAAGGTATCTTACAAAGGTATAATTTCTACCTCTTACATAAATCTTATCAACATAAATTAATTCTTTAGAAGTACTATATAAGAATCTGTATTGCAGGATTCTGATTGTGAAACTTTGGATGAATTATTCATTTTCTTTTAACTTCAGCATTTACACATCTGTAAAGTGAGGGCCATTGCATATATATGTTGAGCAAAGTTCAACTTAATTGAAATATTCAAAATCATCTCTAAAGTTCCTTTTAGATCAAAAGAACTCTGTTCAAAAATTTTTATAATATCCTTGCATGATCAAATTCTGGGATTCTTAACCCCTTAGATCACTTTGCTTGACTAGAAATTAGTTGAGATTAATTTGATCTCTGTTTGATACCATAAAATCTCATTTCACTAACAAGATATCTAAGATTAATGCTCTAGATCTCTTTTGGATGGTTTAAAAGTGAAGTTAATTGGAGAGAAAAAGATAATGTTATCAACTTCCTGAAATCCCTGCTGACCTTTATGCCCTGATAGCATTTGGATGGAAAGTTCCAAATTTCTTCTTATTAACATACGATCTGTGCTCTTCAGTTTTCAGACAATAGACTAATTGTGCATTCAGCTGAGCATTTCTAGAAGCGATTGTCTCTGAAGGCTCAGCCAGTTGAAGCTGAAGTTAGCTGATGAAAACAATTGCAGCTGTGAAAATTAATAATAATAATAGTAAGACCAGCATGGGAAGAGCCCCTTATTAAGTTGGGTAGTTACAGACTTCTTGACTATTAAAATCAAATGATTCCAAAAGGAATGCTTAATCAATGCTTACAATTTCATTAATGTTAACTGTGTATCTTACCCTGGGCCAGTGCAGCTGTGTTAATAGATAATTGCTTGCTAGATTTCATTATGAAAGGGTCTATAAATGCTAGATAATTTTGTGCAATTCTCACAGCTGAGTTCCTCCCACCCAATGAGGTGACAAAGATGTCCACTGACACAAGATAGATAGATATTAGTTCTTCCAAATGACACCTCATTAGATTGATGTTTCCTGGGTCCCAGAAAAGAGCAGTATAAATTACTAAGCACACATTCCACTAGGATTTTTAGTTTAGGTGTAGTACCTGGAGCACTTGAACAGAGTTTATAGGTCAAAAGTATACCTTGAAAACATAAATTATAAGCCAAGAACACTTTGTAAAGCTTCTTTTGAAGTTAACTTTAGCATAGTGAAGTTTAATATATTACAACCATCTTAAAACTATTTTTAAAATAGTGCACCATCATGTGATTTACTAAGTGCCCATGATACAATTTATAAACATAGCAAAGGTTACTCTCCCTTAGGGGTTCCTGAGCACACAAGTGATCAACTTAATTGGAACATTGTGAGGCTATATAAAATGGCAGGCATCATCTCATACAAAAAAGTGCAAGTTCAGATGTTACAATCAACTTGTGACTGCATATATCCTATCCATGTTATTCATATGGAGTTGTACCTTTGAATACAGTGGTGGTGGTGGTGTGGTTGTATGCTTTGGAGTTTGTGCCTTGTCAGTTCATAGCGAACCTGTATAGGGTTTTCTATAAATCTTTCTGG
Organism: Chrysochloris asiatica; assembly: GCF_000296735.1. Lineage (NCBI taxonomy): Eukaryota > Metazoa > Chordata > Mammalia > Afrosoricida > Chrysochloridae > Chrysochloris > Chrysochloris asiatica. Next base: position 27,250,430 of record NW_006408542.1, on the reverse strand, counting down.
GAGCAGAAATTCTCATCTTTCTCACACAGAGTGGCTGGTAGATTCACACTGTTGACCTTGAGGTTAGCAGCCTGTCTCATAATCCAATACTCAACCAGCATTCCTTTTTTAATATGGTAATATTAAGATAATAGGATACATATAAATCCTTTAGAATCCTTCTTTAAAAATTGAAGTCTTGTTTGATATCTCCTAAAAATTACACACTTATGTGCATTAAAATATTTGACCAAAAGAGTAAAATGGACCCAACAGATGGAAATATTTTTTTGCAATGACATATCAGACAAGGGACTAATCTCTAAAATTTACAGAAAATTACAATACCTCTACAAGAAAAAGATAAATGACCCAATTAAAAAATGGGCACAAGACATGAACATATACTTCACCAAAGAAGAGATTCCGGCAGTCAACAAACACATAGGAATATTCATGATCATTAGCCATTTTGTTGTTGTTGTTGGTAAGTGCTGTCGAGTAAGTTCTGTATCAAAGCGTTTCTGTATAGTATTTCTGAGAAGCAGCTGGTGAGCTTGAAGTGCCATCCTTGCACTCAGCTAGCTCATTAACCCACAGTGCCACACCAGGACCCCCATTTGTGGTGGTGGTGGTGGTTGTTATGTGCCATGAAGTTCATTCCAACTCATATGTTGTTGTTATTGTCGGGTGCCATCGAGTCGGGACTGACTCATAGCAACCCCATGCACAGCAGAACGAAACAATGTCCGATCCTGAGCCAACCTCACTACCACTGCCACACTTGATGCCATCAATGATGCCACCTGGCTGATCCATCTCATTGGGGGTCTTCCTCTCTTGCTCTAACCCTCCATCTTACCCAGCATGACATCCCTCTCCAGCGACTGTTCCCTCCTGACAATATGTCCAAAGTATGTGAAACGAAGTTTATCCATCCTGGCCTCCAAGAAGCACTCTGGCTGCACCTCTCCCAAAACAGATCTATTGGTTCTTTTGGCAGTCCATGACATTTTAGTATTCTCCTCCAACACCACAATTCAAAGGCATCAATTCTTCTACAATC
>NW_006408542.1:27239450-27248090 GCF_000296735.1 Chrysochloris asiatica | reverse complement strand
ATTTACTGATGAAGATCAAAGAACACAGCCTTCGGTATGGATTGCATCTCAATGTCAAGAAAACAAAAATCTTCACCACTGGAGCAATAAACAGCATTCCAACTCATAGTGACCCTGTATAGGGTTTCTAAGGCTGTAAATCTTTATGGAAGCAGAAAGGCTCAACTTTCTCCCAAGGAATGACTGGTAGTTTAGAATTGCGGACCTTGAGGTTAGCAGCCCAATTCATAACCACTACACTACCAGCACTCCTCCCATTAGACAGATGTAAATTGAAACAACAATGAGTTATCATCTCACACCAGTATTAATAGTAAAGTTCAGAAAACAATAATGCTAGGGAGGGTGCAGAGAGACTAGGACCGTCCACATTGCTGGTGTAAAAGCTCAAGGTTTTCATACTAAAAGAAACATTCTTTGATGCTTACCAGGGGTGGGAGGGAAGGGAGAGGAATTCACTGGCTAAAGGGTTTTTGTTATTGTTGTTAAGTGCCATTGAGTTCCAACTCATTGTGACCCTCCATAGGGTTTCCAAGGAACGACTGGTGAGCTTGAGCCACTGACCTTGCAGTGGACACATGCTAACTCAGGGAGGATAAATTACAAGAAGGGGGAGGGCAATATATAAGATAAGAGAGGTTTCCATAAGAATGATGAAGACAGGTGAAGACACAGTGTGGTATGTAAGGGCTAAAAGGGATAAATATATTTGTATATTCTTCAAATAGATATGAGTTTAAAAGAGGATATTTGTACATGGGAAACCAAAGAGAGGAAGCAGGATAACTGTTGTTGCATGGAGAGAATTGCAATCATTGAGATGAAACAAAGTGCATCATTTGCTGAATGCAAAACTGATGATCTTGTCTATAAACAACCTTTACTCAAATCACAATTAAAAGAAAAAAAAAAATGAAGTCTTGGGGGTAAACCTCCAAAATTTGATGAGATAGCTCCATGTTGTGACTCAGTAACATTTTGAAAATACAGTTATAATTCTGGTGACCTAATAATACACACTTGATAAGTACCTCTTTTGAGATCATGATGGTGGTGGTGTTGGTGTTGGTGGTTATGTGCGTGGAATCAGTTCTGACTCATAGCGACCCCATATAGAGTTTCTGAGGCTATAAATCTCTACAGGAGCAGAAAGCCACATCTTTCTTTCTCCTGTGGAACAGTTGGTAGTTTTGAGTTGCTGACCTTGAGGTTAGCAGCCCAATTGGTAACCACTATGCTACGAGAGTTTCTTTGAGATCGAGATTGTTGCTGTTAGCTGCCATGGAGTTGGTACTGACTCGTAGTGACTTTATGCACAGCAGAACGAAACACTGTCCGATCCTAGGCCAACCTCACTACTGTTGCCACGCTTGAGTCCATCGATGCTGCCACTTGACCAATCCATCTCGCTGGGGGTCTTCTTCTTTTTTCTCTGACTTTCCACCTTACCAAGCATGATATCCTTCTCCAGTGACTGGTCTCTCCTGACAATATGGCCCAAGTATGAGAGACAGAGTTTGGCCATCCTGGCATCCAAGGAGCACTCTGGCTGCACTTCTTCCAACACAGATCTGATGGTTCTTTTGGCAGCCCATGGCATTTTCAATATTCTCCTTCAACACCATAACTCAAAAGCATCAGTTTTTCTATGGTCTTCCTTATTCACTATTCAACTTTTGCATGCATATGAGGTTATTGAAAAATACCACACCTTAATCTTCAAGCTGACAGCTTTCCTCTTCAACACTTTAAAAAGGTCTTGTGCAGCAGATTTGCCTAATGCAATACGTTGTTTTGATTTCTTGACTGCTGCTTCCATGATTGCTGATAGTTGATCCAAGAAGAATGAAGTCCTTGACAACTTCAATCTTTTCTCTGTTGAGATCGTGATAGCTACTATATATTGAAGTCAATTCTATACTGTGCACTGCTTAAGGGCTCCATATATTGTAATTAATACTTAAAGATCTCTTGCATAGCATTAGTGTATCTATTTTATAGATGGGAAAACTGACGCTTGAAGATTTCAAGTGACTTTCCATAATCTGAAGATTCATAAATGACCAAGCCTCCATGGATATAAAGTTCACTTTCTATTACCTAATTAGGAAAACCCTCAAGGTTGGCAGTTCAAGCTCAACAGCTACTACTTGAAAACCCTATATAGGGTCGCTATGGGTCGGAACTGACTCAGTGGCACTTAACAGCAACAACCTTCACCATATCTTGGTTTGGAGGGACTTTATCAGTTTTTGTCATTTCTTAATGCAATCTTAGGATGATACAGGGTTGCTATGAGTCGGAACTGACTTGACCGCACTTAATAACAACAAAACAACTGCACTTTTTTCAAAGTTTCATAGCTTTTTTTTTTTAACAAGTCATATAACCATTTATTTGTTTTGTTTTGCTCTATTTTTCCTAAGACTTGACCCACAGAAATGTCTATCAAACATCTCAGCACTTAAATCAACTCTCAAATACTTACAATAAATTTAGGAAGCAAGAGTAGAACTTGTTGTTGTTGTTAGGTGCCATTGATTTGGGTCTGCCTTATAGCATTGATCCTCTGCACAACAGAACAAAACACTGCCCAGTCCTATACCATCCTCACACTCAATGTTACACTTGAGCCCAAAGTTGCTGCCACTGTACCAATTCACCTTGTTGGAGGGCTTCCTCTTTTTACTAACCTTTCACTTTACCAAGCATGATATCTTTATCCCAGGACTGGTCCCTCCTGATAATATGTCTGAAGTATGAGAGATGCAGTATGGCTGTTCTGACTTCTCAGCAGCATTCTGGTTGTATTTCTGGTACAGATTCGTTTGTTCTTTTGGCAGTCCTTGGTTCTTTTAATATTCTTATCCAACACCCTAAGTCAAATGCATCAGTTCTTCTGTGATCTTCCTTATTCTTGTCTAGCTTTTACATGCATATGAGGTTATTGAAAACACCAAGGCTTGGGTCAGGTGCAGCTAGTCCTCAAATTGACATTGGAGTAGAGTTTACTTTCTGGCAATAATTTTAATATAACACTCAAACTGGTTTTTGGTTTTACTCAACTAAAGTTCCCTTAATTTTGCTACCGTCCTTTTCATTTTAATTAGCAAATAGCTGTGTTTCTGTTTATTGTTAAATGGTGTCTGTCGAGTCAGTTCCAACTCATAGTAACCTTGTGTAATGTTTCTAGTTAGCAGCTGATGAGTTTAAACTGTATATTTTTTTCAGTTCAAACCAACCTTCTCGTCCGGTCTTATTCTAAGAAACAGAAGTGTACACACAGAGGGAAAATGGTTGAATAAATGCTGCCAAAATATAATTTAGTAAATGTTGATGACTCCAGAAGCAGAAATTTTCTGTTTTCCTGGTTATAATAGTGGTTCACCTAGTGAGTGTTGACAAGAGAAGTAGAATCTGCATTTGTTTTTCTGGAGCAATTTAAATAAAGGGAGCCTGGAGAGAAACTAATAAAGTCATTGTCCTCTCCCTACCTCTCAAGCCTGTGGAATTTCTCATGTTAAAACTTTGCTTCAGGTCCTTGGTTTAAAGGAAACCTGTACTCTAGGATTGAGGGGTGGACACAACGTTCAATGTTGAACAGATAACTAGATGGATTTAAACTGTAAATTCTGTCCATGTTAGATAACTGATAAAGTTCCTGTAAACCAAGACATTATGATTCTAAGTCAAATGTATTATTAATGTTGTTGCTGTTTTTGTTAAGTTCCATCAATTTGATTTTGACTCATAGTGGCCCTGTATAGGGCTTCCAAGGAGCAGCTGGTGAGCTTGAACCACTGACCTTGCAATTCAAACGACTTTGCAGTCTGACGTTTTAGCCCTCAGTGCCACACCAGGACTCTGTATGGTTAATAAAACATACAAAATACAAAGTTATGGGATTGCCTGACATTTTTCAGAAAAAAGGAAAAAAATCAACTAAACTCAGTTAATATGATCAAAACTATTTTCTGCTCTGAGGACAGTGCCATTTTAAAACTGCATATTTTGGGGGGGAAATTAGTATTAACTAAATATGAAGATTCTACTAGGGTCACGTAAAGAAATGAATTGCATATGACTCAGTGCCAGTTTACACTTCTGTTTTTTGTTTTTGCTCATATTGCTAGATGTGGCACTGTAGGATAAGCACTGGCCCACAAGGTCAATTTGATCCTTATGATTGGTGGTTCAAACTCACAAGCCGCTCCTTAGAAACCCTACATAGGATTGCTGTGATCACTGGATGGCACTGAACAACAACATTTGCTACTTGCAATTTAATTATGTTTAAAACCCATGTGAATGAGAAGGCTTTTAAAATATGTCAGCATAACAGGTATAAAAAACTGGCTTAGAAATAACTAAACGAGACATTTGCAAATATCAGAGTTTTTGTGAGTTATGTTCTCACTTAAGTTATTACAGGGGTCCTGTTGGCACTGTGGATTAGACATTGGGTGGGTCACCTCAAGGTCCACAGTTTAAATCCACCAGTTACTCCAAGGCAGAGAGATGAAACTATCTGTTCTTGTAAAGATTTAAGTCTCGGAATCTTATATACAGTTGCTATGAGTCATAAGCAACTCGGGGGCAGTAGGTTTTGCTTTAAGAATGAACATGTCGCCCTCTGACTTCCACTTCTTTTTGTTTTTCACTATAATATCATTTTTGTTTTGTCTTTAAAATAGGGTGTTTATTATAGGCTCTGTACTACACACTGTTATTGTTGTTGTTAGGTGCCATGGAGTAGATGCTAACTCACAGGTGTGCTACATACAACAGAACTCCTCAGTACTGGACCATCCTCTCACAATTGTTATTATGTTTAACTCCATTGTGTCAATCCATTTGATTGAGGGGTTTTTCTTTGACACTCCACTTTATCAACCATGGTGTTCATCTCTTGAGACTTGTCCTTTATGATAACATATCCAAAGTACCAGGGACAAAGCCTTGCCAACCTTTCTTCTAAGGAGCAATCAGGCCGTACTTATTCCGTAACAGATTTGTTCTTCTGACAACCCATGGTAATTTCAATATTCAATATTCATCCCAAACACCATAATCCTTATGCACCAATTCTTCTTTATTCATCCTTATTCATTGTCCAGCTTTCACATGCAAATGAGGTGATTGAAAATACCATGGATTTGATCAAACACACCTTAGTCCTCAATTGACACCATTGCTGTTTAAAACTGTTGTTTGCAGCAGATTTGCCTAATGTAATATATCTCTCGATCTCTTGACTGCTGCTTTCATGAGCCTTGATTTGGGATCTAAGTAAGCTGAAGCCCTTGACAGCTTCAATCTTTTCTTCTTTTATGTTCATCATGATGTTATTTATTGGTCCAGTTGTATGATGCAATCCATACTGAAGGCTGTAGTCTTTGATCTTCAACAGTATTTCCAGTCCTATTTACTTCCAGCAAGGTAGGTTGTGTCATCTATGTATCATAGGCAAGTTGCTGATGACACTTCCTTAAATTCTCATGCCACATTTTTCTTCATAGAATCCAGCTTCTCAGATTATTTGCTCAGCACACAGATTGAATACGTATGGTGAAAGGATATAGCCCTGATGCACACTCATCCTGATTTTGAACCACACAGTAGAAAGGCTGACTCATGAACTATGTACAGGTTCCGCATGACAACTAAGTGTTCTGGAATATTCATCTTCTCGATGTTACTCATAGTTTATTATGATCCAATGCCTTTGAAGAGTCAATAAAACACAAATAAACATCTTTCTGGTGTTCTCTGCTTTCAGCAAATATCAATCTGAAGACAGCAACAATATGCCTAGTTCCCCATCCTCTTCTAAATCCAGTTTGAATTTCTGGCAGTTATTTGTCTAGGTACTGCTACAACTGGTTTTGAATTATTTTTCAGCAAAATATTACTTACATGTTATATTAATGATATTGTTAGATTATTTCTACATTCCAGTGGGTCATCTTTCTTTGTAATGGACACAACCATGGATCTCTTCCAGTCAGTTGGCCAGGAATCCCTCTTTCAAATTTTTTGACATAGGTAAGTGATCACCTCCAGTACTGCATCAGTTTGCTGAAATATTTCAATTTGTATTCTACCAATTCCTGGAGTCTTATTTTTTGCCAATACCTTCAGTGCAGCTTGGACATCTTCCTTCAGTACCATTAGTTCTCTATCATATGATAACTCTTGAAATGTTTGAACACTGACCAATGTTTTGTACAGTGATTCTATGTGTTCCTTTATTTATTATGCTTCCTGCGTTATTCATCATTTTGCCCATAGAATCTTTCAAATTTTCATCTTGAGGCTTGAATTCTTTTTCTTTAATTCTTTTAGCTTGAGAAATGCTGAGCGTGTTCTTCCCTTTTTGTTTTCTAACTCCAGGTCTTGTCTCATTTCAGGATAATATTTTGCTTTGTCTTCTCAAACTAACTTTTGAAATTTTCTATTCAGCTCTTTTATTTCTTCATTTCTTCCATTTGTTTTAGCTTCTCTACATTCAAAAGCAAGTTTCAGAGTCTCTTCTGACATTGGTTTTGGTCTTATTTTTCTTTCCTGGGTTTTTTTGTTTGTTTGCTTGTTTGTTTTAATGACCTTTTGCTTTCTTTATATATGATGCTCTTGATGTTCCTCATGTCTTGGTCTTTAGTGTCTAATTCATCAAGTCTTTTCTTGAAATGTTCTCTAAATTTAGATGGGATATTCTCAAGATCACTTTTGGTTCTCAGGGACTTGTTTCGATTTTCTTCAGCTTCAGCCTGAATTTGCATATGAGTAATTGATGGCCTGTTCCATACAACACCTGGCCTTGTTTTGGCTAATTATATTGAGCTTCTCCATGGCATCTTTCCTTGTTGTTGTTATGTGCCATTGAGTCAGTTCTGACACATAGCAACCCTGTATAGAGTTTCTGAGGAGTGATCTTTTCTCATAAAAGTAGTCAGTTTGATTCCTGTGTATTCTTTCTGGTGAGGTCCACAAGCATAGTTGCATTTTTTGCTGCTGAATAATGGTATTTGCAATTAATAAATTATTGGCCTTATAAAAATTTACCCTGTACTATCCAGCATCATTTCTATCACCAAGACCATATTTTTGAACTGTTTTTTCCTTGTTTCCAACTTTCACATTCCAATCAGCAGTAATTATCCATGCGTCTTGATTACATGTTTGATCAATTTCAGTCTGAAGAAGTTGGTCAAGTTCTTCCTTTCCTTCATCAGTGGTTGGTACATAAGATCAAATAATATTCATACTGACTGGTCTTGCTTGTTGGTGTATCATAGATAGCACTGTAATTCAAGACATATCTTGAAATGGTATTCATTTTGGTATTCCATGCTGATGAATGCAATGTCATTCCTCTTAAATTTTCATTCCTATCATAGCAAACTAGATGATTGTCTGATTCAAAATGGCCAATATCAGTCAATTTCAGCTCATTAATGCTTAGGGAATTGTTCTGTATGCATTGCATTTATTTTTTATGACTATCAATTTTCCTGGATTGTGAACCAAAAGGTCTGTAGTTGAGCTGGTCATCTACTCCATGGGAGAAAGATGAGTCTTTCTGCTCCAACAAAGATTGTAAAGAGTATTAGAAACCCTATACAGGGTCACTATGAGTTGAAACTGACTTGATAACACTTAGAAACAACAACCAATTTTTCTACTTTCTACATTCCACGTTCAGATTATTAATGGATGCTTATGCTTGCAGCTTTTTACTCTCAATTTGTACTGTAGTTCATTAGCAAATGTAGGTTCCAAAAACTTTTCTTCATCACCATCATTAAGGCCAAATTGATTTTGATGAGGTAGCTCTCTTCCCCATATTTTGAGAAACCTCCAAACTGAGGAATTCATCTTTGTACACTATATCAGGCATTGTTCCACTGTTATTCCTAAGGTTTTCAGAGACCAACCTTTCAGAAGTCGCCACTTCTTTTTCTTCCTACTTTTAGTCTGAAAGTTCCTCTGAAACTTGTCTATCATGGGTTACCCTGAAGCTGTTTAAAATACCAGTGACAATTTACAGTATTGGTGCAATACTCAAACAACCACAAAAATGGAAAACTGACAGACAACTGGTGATACTAAGGCAGCAGGGGACTTTTAAAAAAGTGCTAAATTTCAGTACAAAGTGCTATGTTAGAGTTAAGCACAAATCTCCAGGAGATTATGCACAGGAGTAAGACATTATGTAGAAAAACAATACCTAATCCAACCTGGTAAGATCAGATGACTTCCTGAAAGAAGAGAATGTATTTATTCCAAGTAGGGTAGGAGTTATTCAAAAGAAGAGAGATAAGGGAAGAAGTAATCTGTCTGAGACTGAATTCTCTAGAGAAGCGAAACCAGTGAAGCTTATAAATGCATATATATAGTTGTTGTTGTTGTTAGGTGCCATCGAGTCAGTGAGCCTATGCACAACAGAATGAAACACTGCCTGGTCCTGGGCCAACCTACAAATCTTGCCATGCTTTCTTTAGCCCATCTTGCTGGGAGTCTTCCTCTTTTTCTCTGATCCTCCACTTTACCAAACATGCTATCCTTCTCTAACAATTGTTCCCTCCTGGCAATAAGTCTGAAGTATGAGAGACCAAGTTTAGCCATAGTGGCCTCCAATAA
>NW_006408542.1:27235428-27238130 GCF_000296735.1 Chrysochloris asiatica | reverse complement strand
AGCTTTGCAGTCTGATGCATTAACCCACAGCGCCACACCAGGACTCCATAGAGGTTAGCACATTCCATGTCTGGGGTCAGATGTCACACTAGAGGCTTCTAATTCACATAACTTCAAAGGTTGATGAATCCAAGATCCGCAAGTCAGACAATAGGTTTCTGATTACAGAGATTAATGAATCCAAGGTTAGTAAGTAAGAGTGCAAGCTGCTGACAATTTCTAGAATCAGTAGGCATTATAGGCTACAGTCTTAAGTCCACAGAACTAGCAGAGGTCAGTTTATGAGCCAGATACAGGATCCAGACCCATAACAATATATTGGAAGCAGGCCACACCCTGGAGGTAACTTCCTTTAAGTTGATTGGCTACTTACAGCAGCTCTCATCATTGATGTGATTACATTAATTAAATCTCATCATGGGGATTTACTATGACTCGGACCCGACTCAACGCCACTTAACAACAACAACAACAACAACACTAAACCACTGAGAATTCTGACTCAGTCAAGTTAACACAAAACTTTTACTATAACAGTGAACTAAAACTGAAATAGCATTTTGAAAGCTCTGAAAGCAAAAGTATAGTCTAGAAGCTGAAAGTAAAAATATGTGGTGAGAGAATGGTTAATAAAGGGCTTGATAAGAATGAGACTTGAGAGGTAGACAAGAACTAGAGGATTAAGAGCCTTGTAGACCATGTGGAGCAATAAGCATCTTCAGCTATAAGTTGTACAAAGGGCATGACCTACAAAATTCCAAATTGGTGTGGTACTTGAAACAAGGAGCTAAACATTTAATTAAGGCTTTTTAATGCTAATGAGTTTCTGAATTAGCAAAACTAAGCAATAATCACAAGGACTTCAAAGGAAACAAGTCACCTTCATTTAAGTAGCAGGTTTTGCCCAGTTCTTATTTCATTTCTTTTTGGCCTAGCCAAACCTAAGCTTCCTGATTCCTCCATCCTTTAATTGACTTTAAAATTCACTTCATAAATAATTGAGGAAAATGGACTGGTACAATCTTAACAGCTATTGTTTAGTGACTAATTCATTTACTTTACTAAAAGAAATGTTTAATAAAGATGATTACAGTACTAAATATAGACACTGGACTTAAAAATATGCAGTTAATAAGCTGTGTTAGGAATATGGATAATAGTAATAATTAAGGAGATTATTTTAATATGCAGCTAGTCTAGAAACTGAGCTAATCAGTGATACAGCACTAGACCAAGGGTAAGCAAGATTGTACTCTAAAATGACTCACATCATGACACCTTCTGAAGAAATATCATCATCATCATTTTCTTTAAAAATCTTCTTTTCTGTTAGTTACTCATAAATTATTTTTTAAATGTCTATGGTCTTTATGTGAAGCCATGCTTTTATGATTTTACATAAAGACAATGATTTTTGCTAGGCAATAAAGCATAATAAGTGGTCTTAGGTTTATAATTTTGTGTGAAATTTTACATAATGGTACCAGTTAATGTTTATTATATTTTGAGATATATCTCTTCCCATTAAATTACCACTATTTGTTCCCTCTGGAGTCCAAATGTGGTTTTGTGCCCCTAGAAAAATTTGAAGAGAAAAATCTACATGTATTGAAAAGATAAGCAGAAACAACTTCTACTTTATTTCCCCTGTTTGTCCTCTCGTATTTTTCTTTCAGATTTTAAAGATTATACCTTCTTTTTTTGGAGTTTGAATGTATCAGACTCTCCAGCCATCACCCATATACTGGTTAGTATGTGTAATCTCACCAACTTTCCTAATAGGTCCAATACCTTACTCTAATGAAGCTTTTGTGGGACACAAGATTTTCCTTTTGGCTCTGATGGCCATGTATAGATATGTAAGATCTTCATTTTTCTTTTTTTTAATTTCAGATTCTGTTACATTTACAGTTGCCTGAATTTGACAAAATAGGAAGCTTCAAGGGCATAATCCTCTAGACTGCCACATCAACCCAAGACTTCTGACATCAACATCAAGAAGAAAGTTCAACTACAAAGTTAGATGGAAGACGCTACATAAGACAAACTTCATTCTTAACACCAGCTGCACTGGAAAATCACTTTGGGGTGATTTCCAAAACCAAGTTCAGGTCCAATTATTAGTTAAAATGATTCATTGAACTCATTAGAAGCTATTATGCTCACAGTTGTGTTTTATAGCAGAGAAATTATAGAAATTAAAATCGGCTAAAGGGAGAGACAGAGGTGCATAATACAGAGTTCACGAAGTTTCTAAATATGCAGCCACCATTTTCCTTAGAATATGTAACTCCCAGTATTGTTGCATGTTAACACATACAGAATATTATCAACCAAGCAAGATTACTTGAGTTTTGGTCTACAGAGTTTTTATTTGGTCTTTCTTACATATGCATGATTAACGATTGATTGATTGCTCACTTGATTGAACTCAGCCTACATGTTAATTAATACCACATGACTTCAAACCCCTGCCCTAAATCACATGGTTAGTGTTTCTTCCATGTCATGTCTCCACCCTAAAACAATTGGCATGGCCAGCACCACTCTAAAATCTGACATGGCCAACCATCACCCTAAAGAAATACGCTTCCTAAAAGAAGAAGGAAAAACCCAAACTTCTCCTTGCGCACAGCAAATTATTTACTATACAAGAAATTCTACAGTCACTGGATATGTACTGTCTAGTCAGTGCTGACTCA
>NW_006408542.1:27228461-27234724 GCF_000296735.1 Chrysochloris asiatica | reverse complement strand
GCAAGCAAGGTTGTATCATCTGAATACCACAGGTTGTTAATGAATCTTCCTCCAATCTTGATGCTACACTCATCTTCATATAACCCATCTTCTTGGATTATTTGCCTAATATACAGACTGAATAAGTATCGTGAAAGAATACAACCCTGGTGCACACCTTTCCTGATTTTACAATTCAGTGTCACCTTGTACTATTCAAACAACTGCTTCTTGGTCAATATACAGGTCCCTCATGAGTACTATTGTTTTGACATAAAACCAAATGGCCACCATTCATCTGTCTGTTGTACTATGGTGGCTTGTGAGTTGCTGTGATTTGCTTTGATTCTGTGATTAGATATTATGGAATTCCAATTATTTTGCAATGGTATCAATAGCTTGCCATGATCAACATATTCAATAAAGCACTATTAAATATATTTCTGCTAGTCTCTGCTTTCAACTGAGATCCATCTTAGATAAGCAATGATATCCCTAGTTTTCTGTATTTTTCTGAATTTAGCTTCAGTATCTGGTCATTCTCCTTTGATGTACTGTTGCAGATGTTTTTGAATTATCTTCAGCAAAATTTTATTAGCATGTGATATTAATAATATTGTTCAATGATTTCTACATTCCATTGGAATGGACACAAATATGGATCTCTTCCTATTGATTGCCAAGTAACTGTCTTCCAACCGCTTCAAGTGCTACACCCGTTTGTTGAAAGATTTCAATTTGTTTTCTTTCAATCCCTGGAGCCTTGTTTTTTGCCAATGCCTTCAATGTAGCATGACGTCTTCCTTCAGTATCACCAGTTCTTGATAACATACTACTTCTTGAAATAGTTGAACATAGACCATTTCCTTTTGGTGACCTTCCATATTTGTTTTGATGCTTTCTGCATCATTCAATATTTTGCCCAAGGAGTCCTTCAATATTTCAAGTTGCAGCTTGAGAAATGTTGAGCTTCTTTTCCCTTTTGGGTTTCTATCTCCAGGTCTTTGCAGATATCATTATAATGCTTGACTTTGTCTTCTCAAACTGCCCTTTGAAAGTTTCTGTTCAGCTCTTTCACTTTCCCATTTCATCGATTCACTTTAGCACCTCTAATCTGCAGAGAAAGTTTCAGAGTCTCTGTTGACATCCACTTGTTTCTTTTCTTTCTTTCCTGTATTTTAAATGACATTTGCTTTCTTCTTGTATGAAATACTTGGCTGAATAACATATTCAATTACACAGTTACTCCAAAGCTTCCTGGCCTCCAGTCATGATTGTCTAATGCATCAAATCTGTTATTGAGATGGTCTCTAAATTCAGATGGGATATACTCAAGGTGATATTTTGGCTCTCGAGGACTTATTTTATTTTATTTTATTTTTTTTAGCATCAACCTCAATTTGCATATGATCAACTGATGGTCTGTTCTGATGTGGACCCTTGGCTTTGTTTTAACTGATGATATTAAGCTTTTCTACCACCTCTTCCCACAGATGGAGTCAATTTCAAATCTGTATAGTCCATCTGGTGAGGTCCACATGTATAGCTGCCTTTTATGTTGCTTAAAGAGTTATTTGCTATGAATAAGTCATTGATCTTGAAAAATTCTATGGTTTGATCTCTTACATCATTTCTGTCTCAAAGCCCATATTTTCCAACTATAGATCCTCCCTCTTTTTAGATATCTCGTATGTTTGATCAATTTCACACTAAAGCATTTGGTAGAATTTTTCAATCTCATCATCATTGGCTCCAGTGGTTGTGAGTAAATTTGAATAATGGTGGTATTAACAGGTCATAGTAAGCTTATTGAAATTATCCTATCACAGACAGCATTGTACTTCAGGGTAGATCTTGAAATGTTCTTTTTTTCAATAAATGTGACTCCATTCTTTTTCAATTGTCATTCTGAGCATAGTAAACCATTTGATTGTCTCATTCAACATGGCCAAAACCTTTCCATTTCAGCTCACTGATGCCTATGATATTAATGTTTATGGCGTCCTGATGTAGCACAGTGGGCTAATGCACTGGACTGCAAAGTAAGTATTAACTGAAAGGTTAGCAGTTCAAGCTCACCAGCTGCTCCTTAGAAACCCTGTTCAGGGTCGCTATGAGTCAGAATTGATTAACAACAACAAAACATTCCATTCCAGTTTTGACAATTTCTAATTTTCCCAGTTTCATACTTCGTACATTCCATATTTTGATTAATAATGGATGTTTGCAGCAGTTTCTCCTCATTTTGAGTTTTGTTCCATCACCAAATGAAGGTCCTGGAAGCTTTATTCCATTCTTCTCACCATGGTCAACTGTACTTTGAGAAGGCAGCTCTTCCCTAGTCGTATTTTGTGTGCCTCCCAACCTGAGGCACTTCTGGCGCTGTATCTGTCAATATTCTGGTGAGATTCATAATATTTTCATCTTTTAGCTCTATATCTAACAATGTTCTGCTGCTATTCCTAAGGTTTTCAGTGGCTAAATGTTCAGAAGTAATCTGCCTCTCCTTTCTAGTCTGTCTTAATCTGTAAGGTCAGGTGAAATTTGTCCACCATGGGTGACCCTACTGTTATTTAAAATATTGGTGGCATATCTTCCAGCATCCCAGAAACATGCAAGCCATCACAGTACAACAAATAGATGAGTGGTAGATAGTTGTGTAGGAAAATGAGTGTGAGTAATGACAGAAATAAAATGTATTTCTTGTTATTACAGAGTTTATAAAGCAAAGCCAACTAGCATTGTCCTCAAGTTATTAGATTTGTGGTACTCACATGGGGAAGTTTTTAATGTACACTAATCTATTTAGGAGAGAAACATCACTTACAGGAGATTTCCTTTGTCCTGTGAGCCTGGTTCACCTGGCTCTGCAGATCAGTTCCTCATCCTTCCTAACCCTTGCTCTGTAATCACACATACTGGTCTTCTACTTGTCTCCCTTTGCTTTATGTTCTTATAATTCATATATCTTCTTCAATACATATTATATATAACTGTAAGTTTATCATTATTTATTCATTGATAAGAATGATTTTAATTGCAATTAACATAAACTACCAGCAATAAGGATACACATTGTGAACATTGGAAAATATCTGGCATCTTTCAGAATCTGAGCAGAGTATATGGAAACCAGGGCACCTCCAGAGGCTTTGAGTTCTATAAATGATGATACAACAAGTAGGATTCCAATCTACTCGCTTTCTTTGTGTATCTAACTTCTGCCTGGCTCTCCTTGGTTTTATTCTTTCCTTGATACTATGATACTATGATGAGTATCATAGTAATCTGGAGTTTCTGGGTTTTTACCCACTCTCTTCCCAAGTAGAAAAATCCAGAGGAAATATCCTGGTTAGACCAATACTGGAGCAATAATGTAGCTAAACACAATGGAACACTACTATTAAATCAAGGAGTCCTGGAGGCACTGTAAGAAAAGCATTGGAGTACTCATTAAAAGATACCAGCTGCTATGCAGGAAAAAGGTGGGACTTTCTGCTGTTATAAAGATTTACAGGGTCACTGAGTCAGAATTGACTCAGTGGCATTGGGTTTGTTTTGGGAGGCTGTTTATGAATTAATCAGTTAAAAAGACATGACTTCTCTAGTTATAGTCCTGCTTTTATGCTATAGGAGAAGCCCTGGACTGCTAACTGCAAGGTTGACAGTTCAAATCCACGAGCTGCTCCTTGGAATCCCTATACAGGGTTGGTATGAGTAGAAATTGACTCAACAGCACTAAACAACAACAATCCTCTAACTATAGGAGAGGGAAAAAAAAAAAACACCAGCTACTCCTTAGAGACCCTATAGAAGGTCACTATGAATCAGAACTGACTTGATGGCAGTAGGGTTTTTTTTGTTGTTGTTTTTCTCCTTTAATTGGAAGGTTATTGTTGTTTAGTGCTGTCTCCTCTGGTTAGGGGGTTGCTGTTGTTTAATACAGGGTTTCTATGAGTTGATTTCAAGTCATAGAGACCATTTATTGGGATTCCAAGGAGCGTCTAGTGGATTTGAACCACATACCTTGAATTTCAAACAAACCTTGTGGTCTGCTGCTTTATCCTACAGTGCCACACCAGGACTCCAGTTAGTCTATTATTTTAAAAGTGCATGTGTATGAGACAAGGATTCAATGTCGAGGTATGTTGGGTAGACAAGCAATCATTATCTTTGTGTGATTATTTGTTTAATATTCATATCTGCTACTAATCAACAGTATAATGAGGAGAAAGAATGTGTCTCTTCTCACCTCTTTATTTCTATTACTTAGTATAGAGCCTGAATCATCAAAGAGACTTGATCATTGTTTACTAATTACATGAATGAATAAGTACAATGAAAAGCTTTGTAATTAAGTTGGTAAAAGTAATGGTGAAGTAACAGGTTTTATCAAACAATGAGAAATTTCTAGTTTAGTCAAAGGTAGAGATCTCTGACAAGCATTGTGTGTGTTTGTCTGTCGTTCGTTATATGTGCACATGAGTATGTGCACACATTTTTAGTTCATTTGCGTAGGAATTTAAATTTATACCATAAGCAGTCAGGCAATGAGACTTACATAGAGAAAACATTAGGTGAACAGATGCTTTATTTCCAATGAGGTTGTCCTCCTGGAAACAAATTAGTTGTATAACCCTGTTTTAAACCCTGTAAACCTAGAATGAAAGATGTTAGATAATGCTAACCCTAAATATTCTCCCTCTTTTTGAGAAGAGAAGCTCCACATTTTCATCTAGAATAGCCACAGGTACGACCCTGATGCAGAAAACACCACCTATTCTATGTTTACAACACAGTGTGGGCAACATTGACTTAGACAACATAAGGATGGGAATCAAGATCCTCTTGAGAATTCTGTGCCTGCCTGCCAGCAAGTTATTTCCTGCTGGACTGGTTTTAATGCATTTCTAGGAGTCTAAATTTTGTGAGTTTTAATTCCATACTTCCATGTGAGATTATTCTTAAACCTTAATCTCTTTCTCAAATTCAATCTTTAGGTTGCAGTAAAACTTAACAATAATGTTCAAAATGCAACTAGGTATGTACATAGGAGTGGAATTGCTGGGTCATATGGTAAATTTGTTTAACTTCCTGAGGATCCACCAAACATTTCTGTAGTAATTATTCCATTTAATAAGCCTACTACCATCAATGATGCGAGATGGATTAGGAAAATGGCAGCATTAATGGTGTCAAGTGTGGCAACAATTGTGAGGCTGGCTCAGGACTGGGCAGTGCTTTGTTCTGTTGTGCTTAGGGTAAATATGAGTCAGTACCGACTTGATGGCACCTAACAACAACAATCATCAGTAAATGAAGGTTCTAATTTCTCCACATCCTCTCTAACATCTATTATTTTCTTCTTTTTTTTTTTTTTTATCATGGACATCTTAGTAAGGGTTATTATGGTTTTGTGTGGCATGGTAAGATAAGCACTGGACTGCTAACCACAAGATCAGCAATTCAAGCTCACCTCAGAAACACTACATAGGGTTGCTATGAGCCAGAACCAACTTAACAGCAATGACTAATGATGTTAAGTATTTCTTTTTCATTTGTTATCCATTTGTATCTCTTCTTTGTTTAAATATATAGGTTGTTGTTGTTGTTATTGTTGTTAGGTGCCATCGAGTCAGTACCAACCCATAGCAACCCTATGCACAGCAGAAAGAAACACTGGCCGATCTTGGGCCAATCTCACTATTGTTGCCACACTTGAGTCCATCGAAGCTGACACTTGGTCAATCCATCACGTTGGGTGTCTTCCTCTTTTTTTCTGACCCTCCACGTTACCAAACATGATATCCTTCTCCAGCGATGTGTCCAAAGTATGAGAGACAAAGTTTGGCCATCGTGGCCTCCAAGGAGCACTCTGGCTGCACTTCTTCCAAAACAGATCTACTAGTTCTTTTGGCATCCCTTGGCACCTTCAATACTCTCCTCCAACACCAAAACCCAAAAGCATCAATTCTTCTATGGTCTTCCTTATTCACTGACCAGCTTTCGCATACATATGAGGTTATTGAAAATACCATGGCTTGAGTCAGGTGCACCTTAGTACTCAAGCTGACATCTTTGCTCTTCAACACTTTGAAAAGGTCTTGAGCAGCACAATTGCCTAATGCAATATGTCATTTGATTTCTTCACTGATGCTTCTATAAGTGTTGATAGTTGATCCAAGAAGAATGAAGTCCTTGACAACTTCAGTCTTTTCTCCACTGAGAACAATGTTGTTTATTGGTCCAGTGGTGAGGATTTATGTTTTCTTTACATTGAGATG
>NW_006408542.1:27226766-27227320 GCF_000296735.1 Chrysochloris asiatica | reverse complement strand
ACAACACAGAATACAGGACCAAGAAGGCTCAGGGAATGGTCCCAGTACTCTGAACCACATATAAAGGAATATTTAGAAGGTTGGAAGACTTACTGCTGGGGAGTTTGTGGCAGAAGCAAGAAATCCATTGCTTCCTGGTTCGGGACACTCAGCTGCTCCAGGAGCTTCCATTTTGTGTAGAGCCAAGCGGGGAAAGTATCAGAGCAGCCACGGACGCCTGACAGAGCCGCAGAGATAGAGGTGTGAACATTCTTTTTTTCTTTTGGTATCTTTTCGTTGGGCACTTGCTGTCTGCATATCTCCATTCTGGTAACTGTAGGGGTGCCTAAGCTAGTGGATACTCCAGCCCCACCCTCGGAGGGTTCTACTACGCATGTGCATAGAGCTCCTCGAAATTTAAAGAGACAGTATCCACTTAAAACCAAACGACCGACAGATACACAGCCCAAGAGCAGGCCTTGAACTTTTCTTGTTTGCTTTTGGTTCTGTTTTTTAACACAGGAAAGAGAAGGAGAAGGCTGTAGGGAGGGAAAGAGACCTCATATTAGGCTACA
>NW_006408542.1:27201855-27215592 GCF_000296735.1 Chrysochloris asiatica | reverse complement strand
GCCTCATCTTTCTCCCGCGGAGCGGCTGGTAGTTTCGAACCGCTGACCTTAAGGTTCGCAGCCCGATTCGTAACCACTACGCTACCAGAGCTCCTTAAGCTTACCACAACTAAAAAGAAATTAAAAGATACAGTTGGGTGAAAAGGACAGAGAAGTAACCAAGAGAGAGGAGATGTTGCTACTAAGTGCCATAGAGTGGATTCTGACTCATAGCAATCCTTTATAGGGCTTCCAAGGAGTGACTGGTGGGTTTGAAATAGCCAGCCTTGTGATTAGAATTTATCCTAAAGGATCACACATTTAAAAGAATGACTGGGCATCTTGAGTCTAGAGAAAAGAATGAAAAGGGTGAAAGCAGAAGAAGGAGAAGGAGGAAATTCACTTCATACTGAGCACCTATTACGTACCAAACTCTGCTTCACTTATCTTGTAATTATTTCAACTCAGTGAGACATTTCTTTTTTTTTTAATGTTTTATTGTGAATTATGTGATAGTTTACAGGGGAGAGCATCAGTTTTACATTCATTGTATCGTATATCGTTTCATTGCTATAATTATAATCCCCTCCATGCATCATCACCCAACCAAAGGGTATACACTATAAGCCTGCCCCCTGGTTGTCAGCACACAGCCCCTCTCCCTCTCTGTGTCTAAAGTCCCCAATCAATGAGACATTTCTTGATTGATCATGGTAAACAAGAAAACAAAATCTCAGAGAGCCTGAATAGTTTGCCCTATTTTACAGAGCTGCCTTAAAATTTGAATCCAGGTCTACTTTACTCAAAGTTTTTCTTTGACTGCCTCTTAGGAAAAAAAGATAAAGTGGGCATGAAAGGATAAAGAAAGCTAAAAGGAGGATCTGTTAAGAAACCACCAAACAGAGCTGTATAGGGACCTTTCTAAATTAAACAATAAAAATTTGGATTCTATAGTTGTACCATGCATTACTGCAAAGTCATAATTATTTAAAGGGAATGGTTCAACTCACAAGAGGCAATACACTAGAAGGGATCTAGTAAATTGAAACAGTTATTCAATATAAAAAGCTTAACTTGCCATTTATGCTGGAAAATTTTCCTCTTTAGGAATATCTGAACGATTGAGTCATTCACATAAAATCAAAGACTTTAAATTTGGATTCCTTAACAGGTCTTGTGTCTCTTATGAAAAAGAGTATATATGATGTGTGGTACAAAAATCCTTGCATGGAACAAACCCATTCTGCCAAATATAGTGATAGCCCTGTAGATATGATTAGATACTATTATTCAGTAAAGCCGGTCTCTAAGATTCTATTGTAATAAAATCGTCTAATGTTATACATAATAATTACTAGGCCAATGTCTATATGCATGTTCTTTCCTTTTAGCCACCCACACCTAAATAATTATTTTACTATTTTGAAAATTAAATGTTATTATTCCATTTATTCTAGCCTTTTCATTTTATGATCTCTTTTGAGATCTCATTCAAATAAAGATCCTTTCTTTTTTTCTCTTTCCCTTCACCCCTGATCATTTCTTGATGCTTTAAAAACAACTCTTTTGAAGTCACAAGCTGGTTAAATGACAGACTCACACTTTTATCTAGGTTAGGAAATCCATCCAGAGGACATTTGACTCAGACAATGTTGAAACCTTGTTTCTGCCAGATACTAGGACCTGAAATCCTGACTGGAGATGTAATCCATAATGTGTCAGACACTGCAATTTGCCTACTCGACGGCTATCCCCCTTCTTCCTTACAAAAATACTCCAGTTTTTCTCAATCCCCAACCTGTCTTACACTTAGAGGTATTAGAGTGAGAACATAGAGTATCAATCCTTTATTTTTCAAAGAGGCTAGACCAGCCCCATAGTGCCTACTTCTGGACCAACTAATCCCTTAATTGGTTAGGTTGGCATTTCTGTCGAATGTGGTCTGTGAGAATCCTAATAGATACATCTTAGTGGTTTTAGTGATTTCGCCACTAGAAATTAGGTCTGTATTTTCAGAGATGATTTAAATGGAAAGGTTTCTAAAAGCCCACTTGGGCAGGTAGCTGCAGACAAAATGAATGGTACCTTCTTATTTATGAAACGCACAAGTTTCATCATTGTTGTCAAGATCCCTGTGGCCAGGACTATTGTTCTAGATTCATGAATATGCAGCTTTCTAATTGGTCTTCTCAGAATCCTGGTGTGACACTATGGGGTAAGTACTGGACTACTGGACTGCACATCTCAGAAGAAAATGTGATGTTAGTCATGTGTACCTAAATAGTAATAGTAATATAATAAATAAGTAAATACATCAGTCAATATTAATGTATTGGTATGTGCTGGGATTCCTTGGTTGGTATAAATGGTAATGTGCTTGGCTACTAATAGAAAAGTTGGAGGTTCTGATCTATCCAGAGTTGCCTAAAAACAAAAGGGGGCCTGACAACATACTTCTGAAAATTCAATCATTGAAAACCCTACAGAGTATAGTTCTACTGTGACACATAGAGACACCATGAATTGGAATTGCCTGGGGAGCAACTAGAAATACTATTGCTTGGCATGGAGGAATGAACAGTAAAGAAACGATATGTGGCTTTTATTTCTTGACAGAAGGCATTTTATTGAGGAGGGAAAACAGTAACAAAAAAAATTCAAATGACATTCAAAATAGTAATACCCTGTGCTGTGTGGCCACAGAAGAGAACTTAACTTTAATCTATGTAAAATTATTTTGTAAAGAAAGGCTATATAAGCTAAAAAATAACACCTTAATGGAAATTAAGCAAGGGAATAGCAATTTGCTTTCAAGTAGATAGAAATGCAGTTTGAAACCTAGGCATAGTAAAGAACATGGAAACTTGAGGAGCAGAGGTACTTATAGGTTGTGCAGGGCAAGCAAGAGACTACTCAAGGTAAGTAGGAATCAAAACATGCAGTGCCATCTGTCAAGATCATGCATACTTTGTATTATTTTAAATTGTCAAATAGAGGCATTTCTTTTGTAAAGGTCTTGTAAGCATCAAGTAGCAAATAAGAAGTGTTAAGAAATGGAAACTATTTTATGTGTCAGGATGACTCTGGCAGAAAAAAAGCTCAGGTTTTCTAGATCATCTTAGAAACAGCTGAGAGTGATTTACCCTTGGCCCCAAAGTTTAGCTTTGTATAAGATGCACTTATAAAATGCATCCAAATTTTGCACATATAAGACCAGTACTGGTATAATTTGCAGGAGAAAGATGAGGCGTTTTGCTCCCGTAAAGATTTACTGCCTCAGAAACCCTGTACAAGGTCGCTATGGGTCGGAACCCACTCGACGGCACTTAACAACAACAACAACAACAACAACTGGTATAATTTAGGTAACTGGTTCTCTGTGGTATTTATTTCTCTTGGAAATATAACTCCAATACAAAATAGTTGAATGAACTAGTGAAAATCACTTAAATTTGCTGTTACAGTTTTCTCACTTATATTATTTGGAGTTCTAGTGTGGCAAAGGCACTTAACCACAACAACATAAGTGTGGCAATGTAGGATAAGCACTGGACTACTAGCCACAATGTCAGCGGTTCAAACTGGCCAGTAGCTCCTCTTAAAATGGTTGCGGAGTTGCTATGAGAATCGACTCAACAGCGTTTAATAACATAAATTATTTAATACAGCAAAAGGAGCTCTGGTAGGGTAGTGGTTAGAGGGCGGGATGCTAACTTCAAGATCAGCAGTTCGAAACTACCAGCCGTTCAGCAGGACAAAGATGAGGCTTTCTGCTCCAGTAAGGATTTACAGCTGCGGAAACCCTATCCAGGGTCGCTATGAGTCAGAACTGGCTTCATGGCTTACAACCACTGCCACAACCACCAGGTGGTTCTCTGAACCAATTTAGTACAGAACTTTGAAAACTATAAACTATTTGGCAAAGTTTAGACATCATTGCTATATGAATGTCACATGTATGTTTAACCGTTGTGTGAAAGTTCAAAAGAATTATATATAATCATAAAAGCTTAAATTTGCTGAGGTTATACATGTATCCATCCATTTTTATCAATTCAATTTAGTGATACAAAAATTGTGTTTTAGAGAACTGAATAAATTGTTCGTGATTTTATGTTGTTTTTGTTGTTAAGTGCTATAGTGTTAATTTCAACTCATAGTTACCCTGTATAAGGTTTCCAAGAAGCAGCTGGTACATTTGAATCTCTGATGTTGAGACTTAAAGCAACCTTGCAGTCCAGTGCATTATCCTGCAAAGCCATACCAGAACTCCCAAGATTTTATAGGTAGGACAAAATGGAGCTGGGTTTAAACTATATGTTGTTGTTGTTCCAACTCATAGTGACCCTGTACATGGTTTCCGAGTCTGTAAATCTTTACAGGAGCAGAAAGCCTCATCTTTCTCCTGCAGAACATCTGGTAGTTTTGAACTGTTGACCTTGCGGTTCACAACCCAATTCATAACCACTACGCTACCAGAGCTCCTTAACCTCTATATAGCTTGTTCAAAAGTTACATCTGACTTGAGAGGCTCCCCAGAAGTATAACATTTTTCCATATTTACAAAAAACACCAACTGTCCATATATGCTCTTATTGTTCCACTTATATAAACTTTATAAGGAATGTAAGATATGTTCATAATAAGGGTTACATAAGGATCCTGGGTGACACAACGAAGGATGGCAATTCAAACCCATCCCTGTGAGAAATGTCTGGTGATTTGTTGCTATAAATATTACAGTCTAGAAACCCTATGAGGTAGTTGTATTCTGTCATATGAAATCACTATTAAAATCAATTTGACAACATCTTAGAACAACAACAGCAGCATCAAGGGCTACATGACTTGTGGTTTGGTCTTTCTTTCTTATTGAAATATAATTAACAATGGAACTAAAGATATTCTCAAGGGTTGTGGAAGGTCTTATGAGGCCATTAAATCTTTACAAGAGTTTTTTTAAATGATCCTACCCAAATTACCAGTAGACTATTTACAAACAAGGCATCATGAATAAACTGTACTACATTTTAAGGATTTTCATGATATTTGTTTTTCTAAACATGCCAAAAAAAAAAAAAAGTAATTCTTTTAACGTAAAGTTAAGTTTGGTTGTTTTTTCTAGAAACTACAAAATAGAGTGAGGTGTTAAATACTGTTTAATTTGCTTTTTCTGTAAAATGCAAGTTTATTACATGATCATAGATCCCATTACTTTCTCTCTTGAATTTATATAGATCTCCCTTTCCTTTCACCTTTTTAAGGAAAATATTCAAAATTTTAATTTTCAAGTTAAAAAGTAAAAACAATGCTAAATACAAGTGTGTGCGATAGCTCTTATCGTCGAGCTGATTCTGACTGATAGCGAAACTGTATAGGGTTTCTGAGGAGCAGTTGGTGAGCTTGAACCACAGACCTTGTGGTTCAAAGTGGCTTTGCAGTCCAGCTCATTAACCCACAGTGCCACACCAGGACTCCATGTCTCTTCTAAGAGGTTACAATTTATTTTATGTTAGGAATCAACAAACTATGGCCTGAGATCAAATCCTGCCTGCCTCCTGAATATGTAAAGAAAGTTTTATTGGAGTATATCCAAGCACATTTTTCCCCCCATATTTTTAATGGTGAATTTGCCTAACTACTGAAGAATTGAGTAGATGCCACAGAGACCTTATAACCCACAAGCATCAAAATATTTACTATTTGCTAAACCCTGCTCTAAGTAAAACTGTTGCTGTTGTTGTTAAAGTGCCATTGAGTTGGTTCAGACTCACAAAGATCATGTACCAGTGTTTACAAGGCTTTAAATCTTCATGGGAGCAAAAAGCCTCATCTTTCTCCTGCAGAGTGGTTGATGGGCTTGAACTGCAGACCTTGTGGTTTGCAGTCCAGTGCTTATCGTATGGAGCCATTGTACTCCCCAAATAAAATTATTGTTGTTAAGTGCCGTCGAGTCAATTCCAACCCATAGCGATCCTGTATAGGGTTTCCAAGGAGCAGCTGGTGCGTTAGAAATAAATTCTCATTGTTTAAACCTGTTCATTATGCATTGTTGTTGTTGTGTTGTGAAGTGCCTTCGAGTCGGTCCCGACCCATAGCGACCCTGTACAGGGTTTCCGAGGGTGAAATCCTTACGGGAGTAGAAAGTCTCATCTTTCTCCCGCGGAGCAGCTGGTAGTTTCGAACCACTGACCTTAAGGTTTGCAGCCCGATTCGTAACCACTACGCTATGCATAGATACTGTATAAATTACATAAAGCCATAGAAGTTAGTTTGAGAAATTAGTCGAAGATTGTGTTAGCCAAGAGATACAACAACGAATACTTAGGTGAGGAAGAACAGGTAGGCACCATAGATTTTGTTGTCACAGTGAGAGAACAGGGTACAATCAGGGAGCAGGATACAGACAGGGTGTATTCAGGGAACAGGGTGTATTCAGGAGCCCTGGTGCGGTGCTGTGTGTTAATGCGCTAGACTGCAAGGTTACTTTGAACTTCAAGGTCAGCAGTTGAAGCTCACCAGCTGTTCCTAGGAAACTTTATAGAGGGTCGCTATGGGTTGGACCCTCTGGTAGCGTAGTGGTTACGAATTGGGCTGCGAACCGCAAGGTCAGCAGTTCGAAACTATCAGTTGCTCCGCAGGAGAAAGATGAGGCTTTCTGCTCCCTTAAAGATTTACAGCCTTGGAAACCCTGTTCAGGGTCGCTATGGGTCAGAACCGACTCGATGGCACTTAAACAACAACAAGGGTGTATTCAGGGAGCGGATGCAGTCTGAGAGCAGGATGCAGGCAAGAAGCTGGAAGCAGTCAGGCAGTAGGGTGTAGGACATTAGAGAGTCAGAAAAGCTAGTATTGGTGAGATTGAGAAATCAACTTTGAGGGGTTTTTATACATTAAACACAGTTTTTACTCTGGTCTCCCCATTCTAGCCCCTGATAGAGCAGCAATCAAGTGTCCATTCTGTGCCTAGTAATGTGTTCAATGTTCATTCACCTACTAGATGTGGGAGATCCTAGACTAGCAAGGTTACCACGGCCTAAAATAAATCAGAGAGCTAGGAAGGTTGAAACTGGTTTCTGAATGATGCCAAAGTAATGGAATCATGGGAACTCCTGGCTCTATATGAGTATGCTCTGTTTATGCAAATAATGGCAATAATTATAAAACTCAATACACGTATGCTTGGCAGCCTTAGTCATTGTGTGCAGTATTAGTTGAAACTCATTGTGTATCAAGGAAAGAACAGAATTTTATGTAATGTAATACAATGCTTTATTCAAAATGATTTGTCAGCTTCAGAGAATAGCAATAATGTTGTACAGTAAATTAGACCTTGAGTAGTTGGAGGAATTTTCCCCCATACTGCCAGCTGTTAATACAGTGTGACAATATACCTAATCAAAACCACGTAGCTTAATTGCCTTTGATGCATTCATAATTATATTTACCAGGACTTTAATACACAACCCACAACACACACATTCACTTTAATACCCAAAAAACAGAATCCTCCCACATGTGAGGAACTGAAAAATAATTTAAAGAGGTGATTATCAGAAGAAAAATGCTGCATTGATTTTTTAAAAAAATATTTTCATATTACATCTTGGGATGGATGTGTGTTGCTGATGTAGTTATTGTTTTGGGTTCCCCCATATACTATATGCTTAATAATCAATAACTCTTCTAAAAGTGCTGAGTAAACCCAGCAAACAAGAAACATTTATTGCCTGATAAAATCAAAATTGAGTGAAGCTGTTACATGGAAAAATAATTAAACAATTAGACTAAGCTGTTGGAACCAAGAATATTTTCTTAGAAATTATGAACTTGCAAGAGATTGCAATTTCAAAGTAAACATTCATTCATAAAGGCACAAATATCCTACACACAGTTAATTAGTGTAGTGTGAGAGATGAGACTAAGATGAGAAATTCAGTTGGGTCTGGTCAATGAAGAGTTTCTTATCTTTTTTTTTGGAGCAGCTTTCATTTCGTTAATCTTAAACCAATATTTGAATCTATAACTGAAGCTCAATTACCAAGCAAAGAGAGTAATAATGTCAAAAGCATATCAAGACATTATTTTTAAATGAATGAATGAACAGTGATGAAATCTTGCAGAAAGCACTACATTTCTACTCTAAGCCTATTCTTTAGTTAGCAATATAATAAATAAGGTAGTTATTTTAGGAATGAATCCTTTTTAGGACAATATTGTTTTTCAGGTTATATTTTTATCTCTAGGCTTTCTAGAGAGTCCTGGTGTGGTGCTACAGGATAATACAAAGTTGATTTGAATGGAAAGATTGGCAGTTCAAGCTCACCAGCCACTCCTCAGAAACCATATACAGGTTCACTATGAATCAGAACCATTTAGATAACACTTAACAACAACAATTCTTTCTAGAACTTTCTAATTATATCATCTTTTCATGTTTTGCTTTCCTTTAAAAGTCCATGTGGTGCTGTAGGTTAAGCACTGGACTGCTAACCACAAGGTCAGAGGTTGAAACCGACCCACTGCTCCTCAGAAACTCTATACAGGGTTCTATGAGTTGGAACCAACTCCACAGCACTTTTCAAGAACAAAATTCTATCCAGGCTATTGTAGTCACTGACCCACACGTGCTTGCATGATTTCACCTCTAGGAGTTAATCTTAGAAATATTTTCTCTCTTCCCTAATTAAAATCACACTAGCTCTTGAGGACTCAGCTGAAAATCAACCTCTTCATTAAATCTTCTTGAATCTCCTAGTCCGAAGTGTTCTTCGCTTCTCTGTGAATTTGTTGTACTTTGGGGAAACTTTGATGCAGGTAAGAATCTAACAGAGCCATTTAAGAACATCTTGTATCAATTCTGCATAAACATTTAAGTTATCAATCATTTGATTTTACTTGGGTCCATAATCAATATCCATTGAAGCAGCACTCAGGAAATCAAATTTACATATTGCATTGGGTAATTCTGCTGCAAAAGAACTCCAGACCCAAGCTATGGTGTTTTAAATTGACTCATATGCATGTGAAAGCTGTGCATGGAATATGGAAGACTGGAAAAGAGTTGATATCTGTGAGCTATAGTTTTGTCAAAGAATATTGAATACAAATCTGTTCAATAATGTATACACTTTTGTTTTGTGACATTGGTTACAATTCCCTTGATGTAAAAGTGCTTGCTTTTGTCCATCCCTTCCTGTCTCTTCCTGAATCTGAGCTTTGTTTTTTGGAAAATGCTGCCCATTTGGTCTCTCAAGATTGACTGTCTTGAGGAGTACATTGCTCCCTGGTGTTACTAATCACTTTACAGGCTTCTCTATTGTTGGTTAAAGGTTAATCCCTGGAGATAGGTTTCAGCACCAGGCTTGAAAGTTACATAAGGATCACAGTTTGAAGAGTTCTACTAATCTCTATGAGGTCATTAAGGTAACAAGTTTGCTCTGTAAATTTTCACCTAAACTTAATTTTTTTACGTGAATGAACAAATGTGTCCTGGAAAAGGTACAACCAGAGTGCACCTTAGAGACAAGGATGACAAGTCTTCACGGACATGGGGCATGTGATCTTTGAGGAGGGACCATTCCCTGGAGAAGGACATCATGCTTGGTAGAGTAGAGTGTCATCAAAAAAGACAAAGAGAAAGAGGCTCAACAAGATGAATTTACACAATTGTTGCAACAATGGGTTCAAATTTAACAATTCTAAGGATGGCACAGGACTGAGTAGTGTTTCATTTTGGTATATATAGGATTGCTATGAGTCAGAATAAATTCAGTAACATATACCAGCGACAACATGTCTAATCTGAATAATTTAAGCATGTTTATTAACAAATCAGAGCATTCATTTTGTACATTTAAAAGCTGCATGAATATAGAACATTTGTGTGAATGTAGAATGGTTCTCAATAAGCATTTATTGTTGTTTTAAGGGCCTTTGAGTCAGTTCCTACTCATAGCAATCCTTCATAGAATTTCTGAGGCTTTTAAAACTTTGTGGAAGCTGAAAGCCTCAACTGTTTCCGTGGGGAGTAACTGGTAGGCTATAGACCTTCTGGTTCACAGTCCATTGCTTATCAAATGGAGCCACCATGCTCCCCTTACGCAAGCATGTTAATGTAGTTGTTAAGTGCTGTCCAGTTGGTTCTGACTCATAGCAACCCTGTGCAGATTTTTCAAGGAGCAGCTGGTGGGTTTGAGCCACCAACCTTACAATGACCAGTACAGTGTTTATCCTACAGTGCCACACTATAGTCTCCAGGTAGGTTCTTACTTCAGGTAGTTTCTTACTTCAGATATATGTGACTAGATTCTATATTTGAGGCAGGAGGAATGAGATGGGCAAGACGTTAGTCACACAAATACTGCTGGGCATCTGGGCAAGATGTTAGCCAACATAAATACTGCTGGGTATCAGTGTCATCTCAAAAGTATGAGTAGAAAGTCAATTACAGCAGCGGCAGACTAAGACCAGAGATTGGATCTTCATGCCCTAAGAGTTCCCAGCTTTGTGAGTGGGCCTTTTTTTCTGACTCACCTCCCCCTAACACTGTTACAGCAGAAATGAGGATTTCTTCTGTCAGCCTACTGTTTTCTTCCCTCATAACATGCAGTCTGAATAAGTTTGATTTTTATTGGCTCAATTGCATTATTTTATTCAGGTAAACAGAATTTGATAAAAACTTGAAAAATATTATTCAGGCCATGTCTCAAGTCCCAGACAAAATTGTCTCTGAGTTTCTTACATTTTAAACAAAAATCTATTACCAAACCTTTTTATCTAACCCTAGTGTAATCTTTATGACTTATCTTTTTTAAGGGACTAATACAGAAAAACATTATGTGGCGTCCTGGTTTGGCACTGTAGGCAAATTTGTCAGACTGCAAAGTCATTTGAACTGCAAGGTTGATGGTTCAAGCTCATCAGCTGCTCCTTGGAAACCCTTTATGGGGTTGCTATGGGTCAGAATCGACTCAACGGCACTTAACAGTAACAACAATATCAGAAAAATATTATGTAGGAAACGCTGACATTGTTCTCTCTTCTTCTCAGCGGGTAAGATGGTCACGATCAGAACTTTAAAATTCATTTACCAATTAATATTTACTGCTATTTGTGGGTAGTTTATGCATTGCAAGGTATTAACTGGTGCTATAGAATGATCCCTGGGCCACAAAGTCCATTTCAAATTCAAGATTGGTGGTTCCAACCCACCAGCTACTCCTAGAAAACCACATACAGAGTCACTATGAGTTGGGCACGACTCAACAGCATTTAACAATAATAACATACCTTTAGAAACCTTACACTTTTCAGAGATAAGGGTCTAGCCATTGGCTTCCTTTTTTTCTTCTTTAAGTTTTTATTGTGGGTCTACATGGGAAAAGATCAGTTTACCTTCATCCTATCATATTTTGTTTCATTGCAATGATTACCATCCCCTCCATGCAGCATCAAACAACCAAAGGGTACATCCCACAGGCCTGCCCCCTGGCCATCAGTACACAGCCCCTCTCCTTCCTTGAGTCCAGTGTCCCCAGCTGCTCCACCTATCCATGTCATCCTCTCTGCCCCCTTTTCTGCTATCACTGCTTCCCTGGGTAGGGTCCCATACTCTACTCTTCTCACTTAATGGTCCCAGGGACCTCTGCTCCTGAACTGCAAAATCAATCACTCCCCTCCTTTTGTTACAAAACATCTACCTTTACATTTCCAACCCTCATAGTCAGTCATGATAGCAATTATTCAATATTGTACCACAAGAGTCTTATCCCCATCTCCTTTCATTAGCTCCATCCCAACAGATTGGAAATCATTCACTGGACATTCTACCTTCCCCTGCCCCATCTGGAACTAGGCTGTCCAAGTTGCCCATCCCTGTCAACCCTGTGTACTGAGGGGGTGGGTATTATCCTCGCTGTGAAGATTTATTCCTTATTTTGAGCTACTAAATTCGTAAGTGCAGGTAAAGTTCATCAAACTGTAGCAGGTTACTCTTTTTATCCCCCCCCCCTTTTTTTTTTCTTCTAGTTGAGTTCTGGTCATCCAGCCATTGAAGCCAGGTCAGGTGGGTACTGTTTGCAAGTATGGGTGTTCCTGTGCATCTCCCCTCACTTCACATCAGCTGGATGCTTCACTCTCTGCTCTAGTCCTCTGTGGCCATGTCACTGCCTCTGGGCCCAGGAGTCCCCAGGTCTTGCCATACTGCTGGCCAACCAGGTCTCCACCGGGGTTCACAGGGGTCTATTGAATGTGATAGGACCCAGCTCTCAACTTCATTGCTGTTTTTTCCCCTCCTCCCCTTACAGGTGACCAATGTGGTCACCAGCCAAGCCAGACCACAGGGCAGCTCATGTATTTTTCCCCACCGAGTCTCAGTCTTGGAAGGGGTTTTACTCAGTCTTGGAAGGGGTTTTACAACCACTTGCTTTGATGGCTTCCAGGCAAAGAGCTTGCTTGTTCTTGTAGTACTTAATCAGACTGACATTATTGTTTTTTATTTTTCCTTCCAGTCTTTCTTTCACAAAGAATCTTCTGTTCCTCTAGCCATTCCAGGCTGTTCTACTTGGCTTTTCAAGTGGAAATTTCCCACTTCAGACAATTCTGGATGGGGTTCAGAATTCCACGTATGGTTTTAGGCAATGCAAAGGCTCCACAGGAAGCCTCTTTCCCTGGGCAACTTCTAGTCCCCTTAAAGATATTCCAATCAGTTATAGGATGAAGACAGACTTACAGGATTTCATAGTGATGTTTCTGTCTATTCCTTTCTCTCCCTCTCAAGTGTGTCTATTTTACAATGGAAACCAAGATTCAAAAGACAGCCAGGCATCTTAACATTATTCTCCTTTTTACTCATTCAAACCATGCTTCAATCCCTTTATCCCAGAGCCCTGTTTTTCAAGTTTGTGCATACATCCTCATTTACTTCTGTCCCACTTAGCACATTCAAATCTGCCTAACTATTTTCCCATCTGCCTTGTTCTTCCAGTCCCCTCCCCCTTCTTGTGAATTGTCCCAGCGCACCCACAGCACCAGAGCTGTCCTGTGTCTATTACCTACCCTGTGTTCTATATTTCCTTCCCTCCCCACCCCCCCCCACCTCATTCCATACATACTGGTGATCAGCAAATATATATATAATTCTTTTTTAGGATGGGTTCTTTTTCTTAATCTTTTACAATAATGGTTCTATGCAGTATTTCTCCTTTTGTGACTGACTAATTTCACTCAGCATAATGTCCTCAAGGTTCATCCACATTATGTGGTGGCTTGCAGCTTCTTTGTTGTTTCTCAAGATAGCATAGAATTCCATTGTGTGTATGTACCAGAGTTTTTTAATCCATTCTTCAATTGATGGGCACTTAGACTGTCTCTATCTTTTTTGTCATTGTAAATAGTGTTGCTATATACATTGGTGTGCATATATCTACTCATGTTATAGCTCATATTTCTTGTGGTTAAATATCAAGCAGAGGAATTGCGCGATCATAAGGTATTTCTATTTCCAACTTTTGGGGGAAGTTCCATATTGCTTTACATAGTGGTTGGACCATTTTGCAATCCCACCAACAGTGTAGGAGGGTCCCAGTCTCCTCCGCATCTTCAACAGCATTTATTGTCCTCTACTTTTTTGATCTTTGCTGCTATTGCTGATGTGAGATGATATCTCATTGTTATTTTGATTTGTATCTCTCTAATAGCTGGTGACCATGAACATTTCTTCATACGTTTGTTGGTTGCCTGGATCTCCCCCTTGGT
>NW_006408542.1:27173507-27198927 GCF_000296735.1 Chrysochloris asiatica | reverse complement strand
TTTGGTTCCATTGTGACATCGCCCATGTGGTTTCTAATGTGAGTTATTTGTGTCTTCTCCCTCTTGTCTTTTGTTATGTTTGCCAATATTTTGTCAATTTTATTAATCCTTTCAAAGAACCAGCTTCTTGTTCTGTTGATTCTTTCTATAATTTTTCTGTTTTCTAGTTCACTTTTTTCTGCTCTGCTCTTTATTATTTCTTTTCTTTTGGTAACTGTAGGGTTCCCTCTGTTGGTCTGTTTCTAATTGTTGGAGATGCTGTGTTAGTTAATGTGTTAGTTTGGGTTCTTTCTGCTTTTTGGATGTGAGCATTTATCGCAATAAATTGTCCTCTCAGCACTGCTTTCGCCATGTCCCAAAGATTTTGGTATATTGTGTGTCTGATCTCATTTGTTTCTAGGAATTTTGTGAATTCACGTTTAATTACTTCTTTTACCCAGTCACTTATCAGCAGGGTATTATTCAGTTTCCATGTATTTGACTTTATTTCCTTGGTCTTCTTATTGTTGATTTATAGTTTTATAGCATTGTAGTCTGAAAAGATACTTTGTAATATTTTGATGTTTGTAAATTTATGGAGGTTTGCTCTGTGACCTAACACAGGGTCAATTCTGGAGAAAGTTCCATGTGCACTGGAGAATGTATATTATACTGTTGTTGGGTTGAATGCTCTGTATGCGTCTATGAGGTCAAGTTGGTTGATTGTGCTGTTTACTTGCTCTGTAACTTTGTTGAGTTTCTTACTGGTTGTTCTGTTCCTTTTTGAAAGTGGCGTATTAAAATCTCCCAGTATAATTGTAGGTTTATCTATTTCTTTCTTCAATTTTGGTAAGGTTTGCTTCATATATCTTGGTGCTCTTTAATTGGGAGTGTAGTTATTTATCATGGTTATATTGTCTTGCTCAATTGACCCTCTGATCATGAGATAGTGTCCTTCTTTATCTCTTATACTGGTTTTGTCTAAAGTTTACTTTATCAAAGATAAGTATTGACACTCCTGCATGTTTATTATTGTAGTTAGCTTGGTATATTTTTTTCAATCCTTTAACTTTTAGTCTGTTTTTGTCTTTGTGTGTATGGTGTGTCTCTTGCAGACAACATATTGAAGGGTCTTGTTTTCTTATCCAGTCTGCCACTCTCTGTCTCTTCACTGGTGAATTTAATCCACTGACATTCAATATAATTATTGATAGATATGAATTGATTGTTGCCTTTATGTTACTTTTTTGGTAGTCTTGTTTGTTACTGTGTTCTGCATGCCTTCTTGTGCTGAGTTTGTGTTTTTTATGCTATTTCTTGTTGGTTTCTTCTTAGTTTTCATGTTTCCTTCTTCTGCTTGGATGTTCATTTTCATGGTAAGTTTGAAGTATTACTTTCTTTGGGGTTACCCTATAGCCTATTAACTTTTCCCTCTGGTAGCTCAGTGGTTACGAATCGGGCTGCTAACCTCAAGGTCGGCAGTTTGAAACTACCAGCAGTTCCGCTGGAGAAAGATGAGGTGTTCTGCTCCTGTAAAGATATACAGCCTCAGAAACCCTGGGCAGGGTCACTATGAGTTGGAACCGACTTGATGGTACTTAACAACAACAACAATAGTATCCTGTAATCTACCTGACCTCCTCACCACCTGGGTCTCTGTTCCTATGTTTTTCCCTTTTTTGACATTGTTATTATTTTGATCTTAGGTTGACCTCCTAGCTCGTTTGAATTTGTTGTTGTAATTTTGCTCTTTTCTGGACTCTGCTAGCTGTCATCTGAGTTTCAGGTGGTTTTGCCATGTCTGTCACTCTCTGGTTGGTTTTCAATGCAAAGAACTCCCTTTAGGATGTTTTGAAATGCTGGATTGGCTTTGACAAAATCTCTTAGATTCTGTTTATCCTGGAATGTTTGATTGCACCATCGTATTTGATTGACAGTTTTGCTGGATAGACAATTCTTGGTTGGCAGTTGTTTTCTTTTAAGATTTTATATATGTCTCCCAATTGCCTTTTTGCCTGCATGGTTTCTGCTGAGAAGTCAGAGCTTAATCTGATTTGCTTGCCTTTGTAGGTAACACTTCTCTTTTCCCTGGCCCATTTTAGGATTCTCTCCTTATCTTTGATTTTGGAGAGCTTGATTATTACATGTCTTGATGATTTTCTTTAGACTCTGTCTTTCCTGGGGTACGTTCAGCTTCTTGAATGTTTATCTTCTCATCCTTCAAGATGTTAGGAAATTTTTCTTCTAGAAGTTCTACAACTATCTCCTCTGTGGACTTCTCTGATTCTTCCTGTTCCGGAATGCCAATAATTCTTAAGTTATTCCTCTTCATGTTATCCTGCATGAATCTTAGACTCTCTTCAGATTTTTTATCCTTTTTTTCTGCTTGCTCTTCTATCTTAGCAGTATTGAAAGATTTGTCTTCTAGCTCTCTGGTTCTAGTTTCCATCTCTTTGATTTTGCTCCTTTCCCATTTCAGTGTATTGTCCATTTCTGATATGTATCATTAATCTTCTGTACCTCTTTTTGCAGCTTTTTAATTGTTTCCAATGCTGTATCGATCTTGTTTGATTGTTCCTGTAGTACTTTCCTGACTTCTTCCTTATTTTCCTACAGTCCCTTTCAGAGCATTTGAATTTGTTTCCATATAGTTCTTCTGAATTCCTTCTCATGCAAATCCAATGCCTGCTCTTCCTCTTGTGGAAAGCCTTGTCTGCCTCCAGCTCATTTGTCTCAGTTACTCTTTTCTGTTTGTCGACATTTTTTGAGATCTCTTGTGTGTTTTTAATCTTATCATTTTCAGTAGTTAGGTAGGTTTTTAATGCTTAAATGGACATTTGTTGCTGTGTTGTTATGCTTACTGTGTTACTCCTGGTAAATATAATCAGGAGATAGGCTTTCCTTTTTTGCATGCAATGTCTAGCAGGTATTATTAGCTCTTGTCTCAATGGTGGAATATAATGGGGTATGCTTGCAGCATGGCTATATGGCCATGATTGCTACCTCTTCTTGAGTAATGTAGGGAGAAAAAGTTTCCACCTCCAGGAAAAAAGTGTTATTATAAGGACCCAAAACAGAAGCAATATAAAAGCAGAACTAAAAACCACCACTCTAAAACAAAAGTAAAACTTAGCCGACTGGCCAGTCACCTTTGCTGCTGCATATGTACTGTAGAAACCTCCAGCAGTGGGTGGGGTGTCCACTCACTCTGGCAACTCCTCTGTTCACCACCATAGAGGTACACAGATAGATATTGAGAAGTTAATGGGAGAAAGATTGCATACTATTTTTATCTCTTAAGGTCAGTTAGTTATCTGTGTGTGCACAGCGTAATTCTCCAAATACTTGCATCCTTTTATATTGGGGTTTTATAGAGTGTTCATGAGGTTTGTCTGTATGGCCAGACCTGCTTTTTTTCTTGTTGGGTAGACAGTAGTCTACCCACACAAATTAACTTTAGGGTGGGTCCCAGAGTCAGACGTTATAAGCAGCTGCCAAAGAATTAGCACATGGTACCAATGGGGCTCTTCTTCTCAGTGCCGTGGTAAAACTGTGGGCTCAACACTGGACTTTTTGGGGGTGTGCACCCACCCGCCTGAAGGCACCCAGGCTAGGCAGAGAAGGCGCAACAGGGAAGAGGAGGGAAAAATGTGTAGAAACCCCCCACACCTCCTTTTGCAAATGTCACTGTGCTGGTTTTTAGCTCCAGTTCACCGTGGCGGTCCAGCTGTGGCCCTGCCCTCTGAACTCAGCCTGGCCGGTGTGGCCTCAGAGGGAGTCCCGTGTCCTAATTGATTCCTAAATCACAATATTTTCCTTTATACAGTGATTTTTTCCACCAGTGTGTGCAGGAAATTTATGATTGATCCAGAGCTCTGTAGATATTCCATGAAAGCAGTTTCTCTGAGTTTTCAACCCCTCCCCCACAGAGCCTGTCATACCTGACTCTGCCTCTGCCGCCACCAAAAAGCATTGGCTTCACTTTTGTGTCTGATTTTTCTCTGCCAACAATGTGCAATAAGCACACTGCTTTCCTCATGTCCTTTTTCATATTGCCAGAAATGGTCAAACATTTAATATACATGTGGACCTATTTGAGATGCTAGAGACACACAGACACACACATCTGCTAAGAAGTTACAGAGACTGTAACATGCATAAGTGATTAAGTTCAGTCTAGTCAATACTAGGATAGCAGTATGCTCTAGGTGCTATGTCAATTAAAAGAAAGAAGTGACTAACTTCCCTATTCAAAAAAGACAAGTTGTTCTTATGGCAGAAGATCATAAGGATTTTGAAATATCATACTCAGAAGTTTATCATCTATTTATAGATAATGGAGATCCACAGGATGAAATTTTAGATTGGCAGTAGAAAGCTAAAGATGTGTGGCTATCTTTAAACTCACTGTTTGTTTGTTTTTTCTTGATAATTATTTAAAATAAATGAAGTTAATGCAAAGGGAACACACAGGGAAACGTTAAGGGTGGAGGAACTGTTCTGTAA
This sequence comes from Chrysochloris asiatica, assembly GCF_000296735.1. Classification (NCBI taxonomy): domain Eukaryota; kingdom Metazoa; phylum Chordata; class Mammalia; order Afrosoricida; family Chrysochloridae; genus Chrysochloris; species Chrysochloris asiatica. The sequence goes on along the minus strand of NW_006408542.1, from coordinate 27,194,442 downwards.
GTTACCCTAAACTACAGAGCTGTATATTAAAAACAGTGAACTCTAATGCATACAATGTTGGGTTTTGTTTTGTTTTGTTTTTTAAAGACTAGCCAAAGTAACTGGAAAATTATGTTTTCACTAGAAGATAAAGAATAGCAACAGACAAAAGATGCTATATAGCAGGACTGTACTTTAGTTAGTAAATTGTGTTGTCTCAAAGAGTACATGCCAACACTATACATAGATACTGGAAATGAATAAATAAGCAAATGTATGATAAATGCTGGAAAACCAGGTATCTTAGTTACCTACTGCTGCTGTAATAGAAATAGCACACATGGATGCCTTCCACAAACAGAAATTGATTTTCTCACAGCTTAGTGTAAATTCTGATGGAAGGCTTCCTCTCTTTGCTGGCTCTGGGACATGGTCTTTCTCTCCCTTCAACATCTTTTGTTGCTGTTAGGTGTAACTGAGTTGATTTCTATTCATAGCAAACTTATGCACAACAGAATGAAACAATGCCTAGTGCTGCATCATCATCACAATCATTGTTACACTTGAACCCATTGCTGTGGTCACTGTGCCAATCCATCCCGTTGTGGCTCTTTCTCTTTTTCACTAACTCTACCAGTGAACTGAAAGGTCAATTGTTCAAACACACCACCTACTCCTCAGAAACCCTGTACAGGGTCGCTATGACCTAACAACAATAACAACGCTTTACCAAGCATAATGTCCTTCTCTAGGGATTGGTCCCTCCTGACAACATGTCCAAAGTATGAGAGACTAAATCTCACCATCCTGGCTTCCAAGGAGCATTCTGGCTGTATTTCTTTCAATACAATTTTTTTTTTTTTTCTAACAGCCCATGGTACTTTTAATATTCCTCTCAAAAACCATAACTGAAATGCATCAGTTCTTCTATGTTCATTATTCTTTAGTATCTGTAGACCCAGCATTCCTTGAGGATCTCCATGTATCTTAGCATCAATTTTTCCCTGGATATCTAGGAGCTCATTGGATCTCTAAGATAAACAGATCTTTATGTAGAAAGATCAGGCTTTCTCCTCCTGCAAAGACTTGCAGCCTTGGAAAACAACTTGATGGCACGCAACAACAAGAACAACAAGAGCTTCATACAGAGGGACCCCAGGTCCAAAGGACACACTTTACTCCTGGTTCTTCTTTCTTGGTGGCCATAGGTTCCATTCTCTCTGTTCATTTCTCTTTCTTTTTGTACCTCAAAATAAGAGATTGAGTCAAATATTATCCACACTCCAGTTATATTAAAACACTCATCCATGTCCGCAGCTGATGACAGCATTGAGTGTGCACTTGAAATTATATTGTTGAATAGATGAGTGACAGTTGATTATGTTGCAAATCAGTCATGGCTCTACCTATGAAATAATCCATGACAGACTTGGGTTTCAAAAATTTGTGCGAGGTGGATACCAAAACAACTCATGGAAGAGTATTTGGACATCTGCAGGCAAAATTTGGACCGATACTCAAAATAAGGTAAGTTACTTTTAAAATTGCATTACTGGTGACAAGACATGGACGCATCACTAGGAGCCTGAGAGTAAATGGCAGAGTATGAAATGGAAGCATCCTCACTCACAGACCAAGAAAAAATTCAAAAGTCAACCATCAGCTATAAAATTGATGCTTGCAGTTTTCTGGGATTCTCAAGAGCCAGTATTGGAACACTATCAGGAAAAAGATTCAACAATTAACTGTGTTCTTTTCAGTGAGATGCTTACTGAAGAGCTGAATCCTAAACCTTGGATTAAATGTTAGAGGACTATTATCCAAGGGCATTGGGATCTTGCATGATATTGCATCTCCTCACACTGTTGATACTCTGCAAATACTTTATTTTGAGGTGTTAAAGCATCCTCCCTATAGTCCTGATCATGCCTTATTGGACTTTCACCTGCTTGGTCACCTGAAAGCAGTACTTCAAGGAAGACAATACACCTCTGATGAAGAAGTGAAGACAGCGGTGCATTCGTGGCTTGCAGCTCAGCGTAAAACATTTTTTTATGAGGGAATATGAAAGCTTGTTGACAAATGGACATAGTATACTGAAAAGCAAGGAGATTATGTCAAAAAATGATATATTTGTCTTTTCTAAAAGTTGATTGAAAAGTTGTACAGCCAGAGTTCAGATACTTTTTAACTCACTAATGTACATTGACTCAAAATACAACCTTTAGATTGTATCTGACCTCACTAATATCATGGACATGAGGATTTGCAACACATAGTATAATGACATGAAATCAGGGCTCGTTACATTAGATGACATTAGGGGGAAGGTCATTATACTATATTACATCACATCATGAGATATTACAATGTTATGCCCAGAATTCAGGGTCCCCAAAGACCACCCAGGAGCCATGTACCGATGCAAATACATAAGGGTTGTTTAATCAAGCTCGAGCCAGGTCTCTAACCTTATCCGACATTTCGGAATAGGGAAAGAGCCCCGAATTCATTGTCTGCAGGGTTTTTATAGAATTTTCAAACAGCTCAGGTTTCTCAGCTTTACAATCTTTGGATTGGTTAACAATTGGCAAACTATGAGATGTTACAGTTTAATTGGTCAGGACTGGTGGTCTTTGTTCTTAGGCTAGGGTAAAGGAAAACATCTGGCCTCTGGCCTTGAGCTGCCTGGCTATTTATACATATATCATATTCTTGGAGCTAGAGTACGTGTTCAGGCTAATGTACAGAATGGAGATTGACCTTGCCTCTGGAGGGAACTAATAACTGAGGCCTTGTCTATTTAAAATGCTTTCCTGAGCCTGATTAGAGTTTAGTCAAGCAGTTTCTAGGTAGGCAAAATCAGGTAAAATCAGTTTGGTCCTTACAACATCATATCTTAACTCCTAAACCAGAGTCCTAGTGTGACTCTGTAGGATAAACACTGGACTTTTAACGTCAAGGTTTGCATTTCAAACCCACCAACTGCTCTATACAGCATGGCTATGCGTTAGAACTGAATCATTGACACTTACCAAAAACTACCACTGTTAAATCACTGAGAATCAGGGCCTGGCCAATTTTACACAAAACCTTAACTATCATACCAGATTTCTCATGGTAAATTTTTTGTTGTTGTTGTTAGGTGCCATCAAGTTTGCACTGACTCATAGCGACCTTGTTATGCACAGCAGAACAAAACAATGTCCGATCCTGGGTCAACCTCACTACTGTTGCCACACTTGAGTCCATCGATGCTGCCACCTGGCCAATCCATCTCGTTAGGGGTCTTCCTCTTTTTCTCTGACCTTCCATCTTACCAAACATGATATCCTTCTCCAGCAACTGTTTCCTCCTGACAATATGTCCAAGTATTAGAGGCAAAGTTTGGCCATCTTGGCCTCTAAGGAGCACTCTGGCTGCAATTCTTCCAAAACAGATCTATTGGTTCTTTTGGCAGACCATGGCACTTTTAGTATTCTTCTCCAACACCATAATTCAAAGGCATCAATTCTTCTATGGTTGTCTTCCTTATTCACTGTCCAGCTTTCACATGCATATGAGCTTATTGAAAATACCATGGCTTGGGTCAGAACAGCCATCAAGATCTATGGAAGAGTCATTAACAACCTGTGATATGCAGATGAACCTTGTTTACTGGAATGAAAATCAAAGACTACAGCCTTCAGTATGGACTATACCTTAATATAAAGAAAATAACAACCCTCAGAAATGGACCAATAAATTGCTTCATGATAAATGGAGAAAAGATTGAAGTTGTCATTGACTTCATTTTCCTTAGATTCATAATCAGTATCTGTGGAAAGAGGAATGAAAAAATCAAAGGATGTATTTATTGCATTAGGCAAACTGACTTTCACTCAGAATTCAGGCTTCAGATCTCCTGAACTGTGAGAAAATGAATTTCTATTTATTTTTGTAGTATTTCTGTTATAGCAGCCTATATAACTAAGACACTGCCTAAAGTTTTGCTTTGTTTGGTAACCTGACCAGTGTTGCAGACTTACCCTCATCACCTCCAGATTATACAAGTACCAATTTGATGAGAAATACATATGCAAATGATTTTAGCTTGGTTTATTGCCTATGGAAACAAAAACAAAAAGACACAGGAGACAAAAAGAAGCTGCAAGTGAAAGATACATGAAATTTTCAATGCTTCATAAAATATGTAATCCACTTGATATTTTTGGTTACTAATTTGGAGTTTATCAAACAAAGGGACATTGTTAAGGTTTAATGGAATACATTTTGTATTTCTCTTTTCTATCCCACCAATTTTTCTTTGAAGCACTTAAAGAAAAGAAAATTCCTTTGGGGAAAGGGTGAATAGTCACTTGTTCATGCTGTACTTGTGTGTGTTATGTTCTTTGCTAGCTCCTAACTCTTACCTGTTCCATTGTTATGAACTGATTCAGTGTCATTTTTTCCCCTCTAAAGCTTAATGGATGTCAAACCAGTTTAATACAAAAAGGAAGCCTTACTAAATCTTTGCTAATTTGAGTTATTCAAATTTAGAATATATTCATATACATATATAAATAAAATGTGCTGGACTGAAATATCGGTTTGAACCATACAGTTGGTGGTTCAAGCTCCCCAATCACTCCTTGGAAACTCTGCACAGGGTCACTATGAGCCGAAATTGATTCGATGGTACTTAATAACAGCAACATTGTTTCTCCTCATTTTAAGTTGTGCCCCATCAGCAAATGAGGCCCCCAAAGTTTTGTTCCATTCATGCCATTATGGTCAACTCTGTTTTGAAAGGGAAACTCCTCCCCACAGAAGCACATAGAAATATATGATTTAGCACGTAGTTTGGAGGATAAATACTGGAGTGCTAGCTACAAGATTAGTGGTTCAAGCCCACCAGTTACTCTGTAGGGGAAAAAAATGAGGTTTCTCTCTGCTCCTTGAAGGTTTATAACCTTGGAAATTTTAAATGGGGTCAATATAAATTAGAACCAATTTGATGATAACTAAGAACAAGAACATGATATGTTGCTGTGGGCTAAGCACTGGACTGCTAAGTTTTGCAGTTAAAATTCAAGAGTCACTCCTCAAAAACCCTGTACAGTGCTATAGTGAAACTAAGTAGACTGCACTTAACAGCATATGTACACACTCACACACGCGCGAGAAAAGTTTGTGGAAATTTTTATTATCTTTGAATACCATTTTCACAAGCTTTTTGAAGCCCCTTGCCTGAACAGATCATAAGCCAAGGGAACATGTGACTGAGATGTTGAAGACAAGAGAAAAGTACTCCTGACCCAAGAATTATGGTATCCTGAGAAAATGATATCATCTTTATGCGTTTCGGTTTTCCTATTTATAAATGAGGGAAATAATGATAGTACCTACCTTACAACTTAGTTGCAAAGAATCATTTAACTAATGCATGCAAAGCACTTACATTGTCTTGTGCTGCCTATCAAGCATTCAGCATCAAGTGCTGTGATTTATCTTCAGCTGATAATTAAATTTTTAGTGCAGAGGTAATGATATTTTGATTTCAATAAGATGCAGTAATAGGACAACATAACTACTCTTTGTATTTTTAAATTTGCTTCATCTTTCAACAGATGTGGATAGAAATATACATACTTACAAGCATGAGTATATGGCCAAACATACAAACAAGCACATGTGTTATCTGAGCCTGTAGACAAAGGCTAATATGCAAGACTAGTATTATCACTGTCCAAATCTCTTTACTGTACTTGATACTTTCCTCCACATATTGAGAGGGGAAAAGTCAATAAATTATTCATTACAGCAATCTGATGATGACTCAGAAAATAAGAAGGGCAATAGGACACTCCACAGAAAAACTATTAGAACAATAAAATTTGTCACAGATACCTCATTCACACTTCATTTTTCCATATAATTATTTTTCCCAAACTTATCTTTCTTGCCCAATTTAATATGTATGATATTAATCTACAGATAGAGTGTACTTTGTGCTGTGTTTTTGCTTAAGCATCATATTAAAATTTGAAGTGGAAATAAAGAGCTCCCAGATGTTAGCTGCTCCAATTTTTGACATTTCAAACATTTAAGCACATACACCCAACAGTGTCTGAATATATACAAACAGGACATCAAAATATTATTCCAATAGTTTAGGGGGGTTGCTATGGGTCGGAATTAACTCGACGGCACATAACAACAACAACATGCAAGGGTATTGGTTAAAACAAAAATCTGTTGCTTTAGAATGAGTCCTTGATAAAAACTTGAACTGCAAATTAAAAAAAGTTTTTATATCCAACTAGAAATATTGCGCACTTTCTACGTGTCATGAATACATAATTTTCAAGGTATGCAGACATATTGGTGGAAAAGAGTTATTAATTCAGGAGATTGTGAGCCTCATCTTTGTGCATGAGTATGTAATTATAACTCTTTGTGGCCATTATAAAAAGAAGGAGAGCATAGTCTTTATCTCAAGCATTCTAAAGCAATGGTAAACACCACCCTTAATAACATTGCACATGACACAGAATTACAAATTGAGACTGTCTTCTAAAAGCAGCCTATTAAAGAAAACCTGCTGTACTGCAGTGAGAATCACTAACTATAGACCTTAAATGAAGTCCTTTGACTATTTGCCTTCTGAGGAATTTCACTAATATCCTACTGTTTTTCAAGCAATTAAAATGCAAATAAACATTTAAGGGTACAAGATTGGGAGCCCAGATTTGAAAAGGATATTACTCTATATTCACTGAAGCTGCTTGGTTTCTTTTAATTGAGTGTTTCTTTGTAGATGTGCCTTCTGATTAATACTATTCACCTCAGACAGTCTTTTTATTGGCAGATGGAATTTTTTTTTCCTATACTTTTCATGCTAAAATCTGTTTCTTCTCCTTTCCTGCCATGGTTGGTGTGACATGTTCATGATAAAAGAAAAGTGAAATTGTACTGTGCATAAATGTTGTTTCAGTGTTGGATATTTATAGTCTTAAGAATAGGTTTAGGAATCTCTCTAGGATGCACTGAAGAAGGCATTGAGGTTTGGTTACAAATAAGAACAGCAAGTTACTGATGCATTGTTTCATTAATGAATTCTTCACCCATGAATAAATGTATGATGAAGTACATTAATCTGTGAAAAAGGAATCCTTAACAAAGAGATATCCAGATGGTGCTGTGGCAATCTAAATGCTCCTAATGGAATTGTGTGATGTTTCTGTAGCTGATGTCAAGGTATATAATTTTATCTTATCTGCAAATAGGTTGATATTATCTCAGATTATAATTATAAAAGCTATCAAAAGGGTTCAAACAATTGGTAAAGATAAAATTCCTTTCCTAACTCTTAGGATTTGACTACTAAAAAAGGGAATTTGGATTTCATTATATTTGTCAGAAAATGATATTTCAGATCAAGTGCAATTCTCAATGGTGGTTTCAATTTTCCATCATGAGTCTTTCTCTGACTACACCATACAAAGTGATTTTGTTCTCTGAATGCCAAGAGGAGTCACTTCCTCTCAATTTAGCATAGCATGTGTTTTCTCATTGCAAATTTCTAGAGATGTGCAACCAACCATACTTCACACTTCTGGATGCCCAACGTTTAACACAGGTCTAAAACTCAAAGGGTATTCAATAAACCTTCAAAAAGATTGAATATTGGTTGTTTTTGAGACAACAGGCCCATAATGTTAAAAATGAGAGGTTATTTACCTCTAAAGATGTTCTGTACAGACTTTTTGAAAATGGAAGTGTTTTTAGCATTATGTTGTTGTTAAGTGCCACTGAGTTGTTTCCAACTCATAGTGACCCTGTATAGGGTTTCCAAGGCTTTGAATCTTTGCTGAAGCAGAAAGCCTTAGATTTCTCCTATGGAATTTCTGGCAGGCTCACACTGCTGACCTTGTGGTTTGCAGCCCAGTGCTTATTATATGGAGCCACTGTGCTTACCTGTAGCCTTAGGTATTGTTGTTAAGTGCTGTCAGCTCAAAGCAAACCTGTACAGGGTTTTCAAGAAACAACTGGTGAGTTCAAACCACCAATCTTGTAGTGCAACTGACCTTATGGTGCAGTACTTATTCTACAGCACCACACCAACCTTTAGCATTAGGGGAAGACCAAAATGTTATACCAACAGAGAACATATCATGTTACTTAAATCAGTGGGTGGTTTAGGATGGTTGTGCAGGATAAAATGTGTTCGTGGCTCTTTAAGCCATCATTTACTAAAGTAAACAAAACAAAACAAAAAGGCATAGGTTATCATGACCCGTTTCGACGGTCACAATTGTAAAGGTAGAAGTTTTGTAACAAAAACAGGAGTGGTTAATCTTACAGTCCAGAAACAGAGGACCCTAGGACCATCAAGAGAGAAGCACACAGGCAGAATGTGGGACTTTATTCAGAGAAGCAGCAGCACCAGAGATGGAGGCAGAGATGGGAGCATGGAGAGGGGGAGTGGCTGAGGACTCTAGATTCATGGACTAAGAAGAGAGGGACTAAGAGCTGGTGGCCAGGAGGCAGACTTGCAGAATGTGCCCTTTGGAGATGTAAATTATTATATATGCCTGAGTGGTTTTTTTGTTAGTTTGTTTTTAAAAAATTAAAGTGGATAGAGAGAAATACTGTTAACTGATGATACATGAAAGGGATTATAATCATTGTAATGAAACAAGGTGTATGATTTGTTGAATGTAAAACTGATGATACGCCCTGTAAACGTTCACTCAATCCACAATAAAAACCTTAAATAATTTTTTTTTTTAAAGGCATAGTTTTAAAAGATCAACACATTGGAACACTTTGATGGATACTTTATGTTCATGTTTTTGTCCTTAATTTAATAAACATTTATTGAATGGCTTGTGGTGGCAATCCTGTATGTGCCAAGAATAGAATTGTGCTACACAGTTTTTTCAATTTTTGATTTTTCAGAAGTAGAACACAAACCCTTTTTACTGAGGTAGTTTTGAAACATCAGCCTTTTGGTTAGCAGTAGAGAGACTTAGCCATTTTCATCACCCAAGGAATTCTAACATTTATCTGGAACTGTTTAAAGGGATAGGCACACATTCAGATACAGGGACTATAAAGGTAAAGTAGATATTTTGAGAAACCCATAGTATGAGACAGTCTGGAGCTATACTCACTTCCCCCCCCCCCCTTAGGTATAAGTACAAGTACACTTGGAAAGATGTTGAGGTGAAATGATAGATAAATGGTATCCTTAAATAAAAAGATAGTTAAAAACCCACTTGACCTTCACGAGAAGAATTACTAGGTTGCTGCCAGCAAATCCCAGAGGAGATTCTTCTCCAAGACCAATTAATATAATTCCTATACAAGTTGGTAACCAGAAGAGACTATTCATACTGAATACCTACTAAGAACAAGACACTGTACCAGCTGGTGTTGTTACTAGGTTCCATAGAGTCACTTCTGACTCATAGCAACTCTAGGCACAACAGAACAAAATAATGCCCAGTCCTACGCCATAACCCATAATTGTTGCTATAGTGAGCCCATTGCTGCTTCCACTGTGCCAATCCATCTCATTGCAGGTCTTTCTCTTTATTACTGACCCTCCACTTTACCAAGCATGATTCCTTCTCCAAGGACTCATCCCTCCTGATAATATGGCTTCTAAGGAGCATCCTGGCTGTTTTGTTTATTCTTTTGGCAGTCCACAGTATTTTCAATATTCTTCAACACCATAACACAAATGCTTCAGTTCCTCAGTGGTCTTTCTTATTCATTATTCAACTTTCACGTACATATGAGGCAATTGAAAATACCAAGACTTGGGACAATCACACTTTAATCCTCAACTTGACATCTTTATCCTGAAAGACTTTAAATAGATCTTGTGCAGCATCGCCCAGTGCAACATGTCTCTTGATTTCTTGACTGCTGCTTCTATGAATGCTGATAGTGGATCCAAGCAAAATTAAGTCTTCAACAACTTCATCTTTTGTCCATTTATCATGATATTATTTATTGGTCCATTGGTAAGGATTTTTGTTTTCTTTACACTGAGGTGCAACGTATACTGAAGATTGTACTCTTTGATCTTCATCAGTAAGTGTTTTAATTCCTCTTTGTTTTTAGCAAGGAATGTCTTTATCAACTGTATATCGCAGGTTGTTAATGAGTCTTCCTCTAACCAAATCCAAAGAGCTTTACTTCGTTTGTGTCATCATAGTCAACTCTACTTTAGGAGGCAGCTCTCCCCAACTTGTATTTTGAATGCTTTCCAACCTAAGGGACTCATCTTCTGGTATTTTGACAATATTCATGTGCTATTCATAATTTTGCAATATTCAATATTTTGGTGATATCTGAGAGTGTTAAACTGATATTTCTAAGGTTTTCAATAACTAAAAAATTCAGAAGTAGACTGCATCTCTGTTTTAATCTGGAAGCTCAGTTGAATCCTATCCATTATGGGTGGTCCTGCTAGTATTTAAATACCAGTGGCATAGCTTCCAGCATCATAGCAACATCCAAGCCACCACAGTACAACAAGCACATAGATAAGTGCTAGCTACTAATGTAGCAGGTTTCTGTTTTGGTGGAATTAAAATTCTTGTGTTGAAAGCAAAAAATACATAAATGTTATTGTTGTTAAATGACTAAAATTCGATACTGACTCATAACAACCATGTGTAGAGTTTCTGACATTTCATTTAGTTGTTGTTGTTATGTGCCGTGGAGTCGGTTCTTATTCATAGCGACCCTGTACAGGGTTTCCAAAGCTGTAAATCTTTATGGGAGCAGAAAACCTTATCTTTCTCCCACAGAACAGCTGGTGGTTTTGAACTGCTGACCATGAGATGAGCAGCCTGATTCATAACCACTACGCTACCAGAGCTCCTTTTTCAGTTAGTAGTCCAGTTATTATCCTACAGCACCACACCAGAATGCTGTCAGTAAATAACAATTACGAAAAGTACTATGAAAAAGATATATAAGGTGTTATGAATTTATGTAAAGGTGGGTGGTCATTTACTAGGGAATGAATGGATAAATTGAGATCTGAAAGACAGTATGGGTTAGATATGTAAAAATCGTAGGGCAGTAAAAACTTTCCAAGCCAAGGAAGAATATATGCCTGAGGCAGGAAGGAAATTGGTCTATTCTGTGCTAACTGGATTTCTGTCACTTGTGCCAGTTCCAATTTCATTCTAGAGATCACCAGATGGGTAAGACGTTTGCTGAAGCAAATCACTATGAGGTGTCTGTCTCAGGAGGCCATTCCAGGGAATAACGTTTTTGAAATGAATGAAAATAAAGGTTGAACATAGGCATTTGCTTTATTGCCTTAATTCCCAACCTGGCTAAGTCACACTTGCTTTGGGAACCATAATTTTGAATTTCTGGACTTGAATGCATCTTAAAAATTCTATTTGAGAATGGAAGTGAGAAAAAGAAAAGTGTTAGATGTAAAAGCCAGACACACAAATAGCTGCTCAAGAGGGAGAATGACTTAGTGTCATTGAGGGAACTAAGCTCAATTCTCAGAATCATGTTTAAAGTATCAGCTGTAGCACAATGTTAGGTTAACTCAGGAGAAAAAATATTGGGTTCTTTTGCAGTCTGGGGGCACATATAGGCCCAAAGCATTTCTTTATACAACAATTCTTTATAGGAACTTTACTCTTAGAAGTAAGAAGGGAAAAACTACCTAGGCACAGAAAGCTGGAATCGATGGGGGGAAAAAATTAAACTAAGGCAATTGTATTTTATGAAAAATAACTGTAAATTTACACTAGTCGATGTAAAAAGTGAATTCATGGAAATAAATCTTTCATAATGACATTTGTTTTTCCATGAAATTCAGTCAAGCAATAAATCAACTTAGATTCTTTTGAACACAAGTTTAGCTCATAATATTAATAGCCTCTAATAGCTTGTCTAAAGATTTTTTTAATTCCATACCTGAAGAATATTATTAGTACTAATAATATTAAAAGATGATTTTAATATTTTACATATTTAATTAAAATGTATCAAATATTTCACAATAAAATAATAGAACTAATAGAATATAGTCCCATCAAGGTATCAAAACCTCCATTCTCTATATTAATAAGAAATTTTTATTTGCTTTAAATTTCAAAATTTCATTTAAAATAATATGATTACTTGCAAGCCTGTTTTGCTCAAATCCTGCAATACAGTAAGTAGTTTTGGAATATTTATGCACAGCTAAAGGTAACTTGAAACTTTAATAATAAAATGGAACTTAACATTGAAAAAAGTTGGTCCTTCTTTGATGAGTAATAAAATATTTATAAAGACAAAATTTAGGTTATTTTATAAACCAAAGTAACTAGATATAATCAAATTAGCCAACCATTCTTCTTTTAGCTAAGTGCTTACTCTTTGTGTTAGTAATATATTATTGTTTTGTGACATGGAGTTGGTTCTGACTCATCACAACCCTGTATACTGTTTTTGGAGTCCTGGTGTGGTGCTATAGGTTAATGTGCTGGACTGCAAGGTCTGTTTGAACAGCAAGATCGGCGGTTCAATCTCACCAGCCACTCTTCAGAAACCCTGTACATGTTTGCTATGGGTTGTAACCAACTCAAAGGCATTGAACAACAACAACATAGGGTCTTTGAGGATCAGCTGATGGGTTTGAACTACTAACCTCATCCTACAGCACCACACCAGGATCATTTCTGGAGTCAAATTTTTAAAATTCTATTGAGAATGGAAGGTGATTAGATTATTAGAGAGGAAGACAAACAAGTAGGTCTACTCATAAATGATAGGTTAATCAAGTACCATGATGATATAATAGAAAATACATTAGCAGAGGTAATGTACTCTACATTTCCCTGTGAATCAGTGTAGACTTCCTTGTGTTGAGGTCATGTTTCAGCATTAAATGGAGACTCTGAAGATTAGAATTTCTCTCTAAGAAGGGAAAGGAATTCCAAGTGAATAGCCTGAAATTCTGAAAAATCCTGGAGAAATGAGATAGGGTGGTAAATTCAGTTTGTTCAATGTGTTGATACATGCCAAGGCTTTGAGATAGAAGGTACAATTGGAGGAAAGACAAGAATCCAGAGGGCAGGATTTATGCCATGTGTTTTCTTTGCATTTCCACACAAATAGTATTTGAGCAAAAGATGGAAGTGTGATCAGTTTATTTTGAAGGAGATTCTGGAAAATGCTGTTAATACAATGATGAATGGATATGGAAAGGAAGACAGGAAAATAAGGATTTGTTATTAGGCAAGTTAGCATTTACTCTCTTTTATGCCACTAGACAGCTTCAATAGCAGTGTACAATATGCCCCACAGAGTTATCCCAAGGTATTCATGCACTTGCTAGTCCGTCAATCTATCATATTGTGGTGGCCTGTGTGTTTCTCTGATTCTGAAAGTTATACAATTGTATTTAAAATTCAAGCAAGGTTGCCCAAGATGGACAGGGCTCAGCTGAGCTTCCAGAATAAGACAGACTGGAAAGTAGGAGAGACAGACTAGTTCCAAATATTTGGTGGTGGCTGTGTGACATGGAGTCATTTCCGACTCATAGCAACCCTGTACAGGGTTTCCGAGGCTGTAAATCTTTATGGGAGCAGAATACCTCATCTTTCTCCCATGGAGCGGCTGGTAGTTTCGAACTGCTGACCTTGCAGTTAGCAGTCCAATTCATAACCACTACATGAAAACCTTATGAATTCAGTGGAAAACTGTCAGAATGCAGCAGAATATTGAATATTAAAGCATGATGAACACCAGAATGATGTCAAATATAGTTCCAGATGATGAGCCCTACAGATTGGAAGGGATTAAAATATCACTAGAAAGAGATGCCTCCTCAAAGTAGAGTTGACTATGATGACATGAATGGAGTAAAGCTTTTAGGACCTTCATTTGCTGATGGGGCACAATTCAAAATGAGGAGAAACAGCTGTAAATATCCATTAATAATGGAAATGTGGAATGTACAAAGTATGAATTTAGTAAAATCAGAAACTGTCAACATTAAATGGACTACATAAACATCAGTAGTATCATAGGTGTTAGTGAGTTCAAATGGACTAGTTTGGACCATTTTGAATTTGAAAATCACATAGTTTATTATGCAGGGAATGACAAATGCAAGAGGAAGGGCATCACAATCATCATCAAAAAGATCATTTAAAGAGCTATTTTTGAAGTACAGTGCTGTCTGTGAAAGGATAATATCCATATGCATACAAGGAAGACAAGTTAATACAACTATTATTCAAATTTGTGTACCATATATTAAAGCCAGTGATGATGAAATTGAAGAATTCTACAAACTTTGTTTGAAATTGATCAAACATGCAATTAAGATGTAATGATATTTACTGGCAATTGGAAAGAAAAGGTTGGAGACAAAGAGGAATGATCAATCTTTGGAAAAAATGACCCTGGTTATAGAAATGATGCTGGAGATTACATGATAGAAATTTGAAAGACCAATGATTTTTTCATTGCACATAACTGTTTTTAAACAACATAAAACATGAATATATACATGGACCTCACCTGATAGAATACACAAAAGTCAAATTGACTACATCTATGGAAATAGATGATGGAAAAGTTTCATCTCATCATCCAAAATAAGACCAGGGGCAGACTTCAGAACAGACTATGAATTGCAAGAGAGGCAAAATATAAACTTGAACATATCCCAACTGAATTTAGAGATCATCTCAAGAATATATTTGATGAATTAAACACAAATTACCAAAGACCAGAAAGTTCGTGGGATTACGTCAAGAATAACATACAGGAAGAAAGCAGGAGGTCATTAAGAACACATAAAAAAGGAAAAGACCAAAATGGTTGTCAGAAGAGACTAAAACTTGCTCTCCAGTGTAGAGACGCTAAAGCAAATGGAAGAAATGAGCAGGCTAACAAGATGAATAGAAATTTCAAAGGGTAGCTAAAGAAAATAAACTCAAATATTATAAAGAAATGTGCAAAGACCCAGACTCAGAAAGCCAAAAAGAAAGAACAGGCTCAGCATTTCTCAAGCTGAGGGAACTAAGAAAAAATTCAAGCCTTAACTTCCAGTATTCAAAGATTCTATAGGCACAATGTTGAATAATGCAGAAAGCATCAAAAGAGGATTGAAGAAATACACAGCGACACCGTACCAAAAAGAAATGGTCAATGTACACTCATTTCAAGAGGTGGCATATATCTTGGCTCTTGATCATGTGAAAGTCGATCATATGATCATATGAAAGGAGAAGTCTAAGGTTCACTGAAGACTTTGGCAAAGAACACGGCTTCAGGAATTTATGGGATACAAATTGAAATCTTTCAACAAACTTATGAAACACTGGAGGCACTCACTCATCTCGGCCAAGAAATTTGGAAGCTGGCCAGCTGATTGGAAGAGATCAGTTTTTGTGCCCATTCCAAAGAGAGATGACCGAGTGGATTGGGGAAATCATGGGACACTATTGTTAATATCGAATGCAAGTAAAACTTTGCTCAAGATAATTCAAAAACGGGTACAACAGTACATTGACAGAGAATTGCCAGAGGTTCATGCTGGATTAAGACAAGGACTTGGCCCAACAGATATCATCGCTGATATCAGATGGATCTTGGCTAAAATCAGAGAATACCAGAATGATATTTACCTGAGCTTTATTGACTATGAAGAGGTTTTTAATTGTGTGGGTCATGACAAGCATTTGACAACATTGCAGAAAAATAATATTCCAGAACAGTTCATTGTGTTCATGACAAACCCATACCAAGACCAAGAGGCAGTTGTTTGAACAGAACAAAGGAAAATTGAATGGTTTAAAATTAGGAAAGGTGTGCTTCAGGGTTGTAATCTCCATCATATGTATCTAATTTGTATGCTGAGTGAATAATTCAAGAAGCTGAATTATATGAAGAAGAGTGTGGCACCAGGATTGGAGGAAGATTCATTAACCACCTGTGGTATGCATATGACACAACCTTCCCTGCTGAAAGGGAAGTATTTTTAATATTCTTCATACGTACTGTTGAAGATCAAAAACTATAGTCGTTGATATGGGTTGCACTTCTGTGTCAAGAAAAAAAAATCCTCACAACTGGACTAATAAATTACATCAAGATATATGGAGAAAAGGTTGAAGTTGTCAAAGACTTCATTTTGCTCGAAACAACCATTAAGACTCACAAAAGCAGCAGTCAAGAAATCAAATGAGGGGCTACAATGTGCCCAGTGAAGGAGGCTTCCTGTGGAGCCTCAGTATTACATAAAACTATAGGTGGATGCCTGAACCACATTCAGATATTCAGAGATGGGAAACTTCCACTTGAAAGGATGAGCAGACCAGCCTGGAGCAGCTAGAAGAACAGAAGATACTTCTTGAAAGAAAGACCTACAGGAAAAATACAAAACAATATAGGCAGACCGACTGTTACTACAAGAACAAGCAAGTTGCTTGCCCTGGAGACATCAAGGCAAGTGGTTGGGTCCCCTCAGTGTAAACTCCTTTCCAAGACTGAGAACCAATGGGCATACACGCTCTGATTGGTGACCATGCTTGTCACCGATAAGGGGAAGTGAGGGAAAAACAGCAATGAAACTGCAAGTTAAGCCCTACAATGTTAAATAGACTCCTATGAACCCAGGTGGAGACCTGGTTGGCCAGCAGCAGTGTGGCAAGACCTGGGGACTCTTGGGCCCAGAGTCAGTGACATAGCCACAGAGGACTAGTGTGGAGAGTGAAGCATCCAGCTGATAAGAACAGAGGGCATATGCACAAGAACACCCACACTTGCAGATAATACCCACTTGACTTGGCTTCAATGACTGCATGATTAGAGCTCAACCAGAAGAAGAAAGAAGGGGAAAAGGAGTAATCTGATACAATTTGATGAACTTGACCTACACCTATGGATGTGGTAGCTCAAACGAGGGAACAAATCCTTACAGCAAGGATCATTCCCACCCCTTCCATACACAGAGTAGACAGGGATGGGCAACTTGGACATTGGCTAACCAAAATGGGGGGTGGGGACTACTAAGGCAAGAAGTGACTGGCTTACAAGCTTTCAAGAGGGAATCTAGATTCAGAAGGAAGGTAGAATCTCCACTGAGTAGTATCCAATCTGTCTACACGGGGCTGATGAAATGAAATGAGGATGGGTCTCTTGTGATATAATAGTGAATAATTGTTATCAGGACTGATTATGAGGGTTGGAAATGTAAAGGTAGACGTTTTGTAGCAAGGAGGGGAGTGATTAATTTTGCAGTCTAGGAGCAGAGGTCCCTGAGACCATCAAGGGAGAAGAGTGGAGCGTGGGACCCTACCCAGGAAGCAGTGATGCCTGAGATGGAGGCAGAGATGATGACGTGGAGAGAAGGAGCAGTTAGGATCTTTAGACACAGAGAGGGAAAGGGGCTATGTGCTGATGACTGGGGGGCAGGCTTGTAGTGTATACCCTTTGGTTGCTTGATGATGCATGGAGGGGATTGTAACCATGGCAATGAAAAGATATGTGATAGGATGGATGTAAAACTAACGTTCTACCATGTAAACTATCACATAATTCACAATAAAACATTTTTTAAAAAAAGAAATCAAATGAGTATTGCATTAGGCAAATCTGCTATACAAGATCACTTTAAAGTGTTCAAAAGCAAAGATACCAATCAGTTTGAGAACTAAGGTGAGCCTGACCCAAATCATGGTATTTTCTATAGCTTCATATGCATATGAAAGTTGGACAATGTGTAAAGAAGACTACAGAAGAACTGATGGATTTAAACTATGGTGTTGCAGGAGAATATTAAAAGTTCCATGGACTTCCAAAAGAACAAATAAATCCATGTTGGACAAAGTACAGCCAGCATGCTCCTTAGAAGCCAGGTTGGCCAGACATGTCTCACACTTCAGACATATTATCTTTAGTGACCAGTCCTTGGAAAAGGACATCATGCTTAGTAAACTGGACAGTAATCAAAAATGAGGAAGATCCCCAATGAAATAGATTGACACATTGGCAGCAGTAAGGGGCTCAGATACTGCAATGATTGTGAGATTGGTGCAGGATTGGGCAGTGTTCTGTTGTGTGTAAGGTTGCTGTGATTTGGTACTAACTTGATGGCATGAAATAACAACATCTAGGGAATTTATATCCAATCCATTTGTTTAATGGTTGAGGCCCATTGTCAATTCATTGACACTTTTACACACATGACAAAGCAAGCTCCAGGTACCAAAGAAAGTCTTCAGGCAAAGAAATGCAAGTACTGGCAGTCAGAAGTCCATCTACATGCATTGAAGCAATAAATAACTAGGAATAGGACACAAATGACTTCACGATTGTAGATCACAGGATGTTTATAAAGTCATCATGCAAAAGAGGTTTAGATCATCAAGCCAGCATCAAGCTGACAGGGTTTCAATACCAACCCTGCCATTTCTTCTTTGGGTGAACTTTAGAAAGTTGCTTAACTTCACTATACCTTAGTTTCTTCATTTTCAAAATGGGCATAACTAATTCATAGGGTAGTAGTGAGTATTAAGTGAATGAATTCATATCAGACAGTCAGAATAGTAAGGCAAATAGAAAATGGCTATGAAATGTGAAAGATGACTATAATGATAAAGAGAAATTGACCATGGGAAGACATGATCAAATTTTGTGTTTGAAGTGTCATGAAGAGAATATAGTGTATAGGATGGTGATATTAGAATGTTGAATTTACACTATGGTAATTGTGAGGGAGCCCTGGTGTGACGCTGAGGGTTAATGCGCTAGACTGCAAAAGCCATTTGAACTGCGAGGTCAGCGATTCAAGCTCACCAGCTGTTCCTTGGAAACCCTATACAGGGTCACTATGGGTCAGAATTGAGTCAATGGCACTTGAAAAAACAGCAATTATGAGTGAGAGAGAGAAATTAATAAGACATTTTAAGGAAGATACATGATGGATGATTTGATGAAGACATTTGAGTGGGGGGTAGTCTTTGGAGAGAGGATGGATAAAACACATTCTGGGAAAAGTTGGTCAGTCCACTTTTGAGAAAAATTTATTCTGATAGGAAAACCCCCCCACAAAATGTCTGTCAATATGGAATGTAAATGTAATCATTTATATTGATAATTACATATAATATTATTCAAAGCATTAAATGAAGAATGATATTCAAACAGAAAAAAAAAAATCCATTCTATTTTCTTAATTAGGAACCACAAGATAATCCCTTATTTCAAAGTTATAGCATAAAACCATTCATTATTTAGAAAATAAAAATTCATGAAAGCTGATGTATCTGTGTTGGTATTGTTGTTAAGTGCCATCGAGTCAGTTCCAACTCATAGTGGTTCTTTATTGGGTTTCCAAGGAGTGACTGGTGGGTTTGAACTATCAACCTTGTGGTTTTCAGTCCAGTGCTTATCCCACAGTGCCACACAAATACTATCTGTAAGAGATTGTAATGTTAAAAGATATTACATGCTCTGTTTTACACACATTTGAAAGATTTCATTTCAGTATAATTCTACATATATTCTTGCAATTGAAAGTCAATCATTTCATTCAGTACAATATACAAAATTTACAAAAATTCTTTACTATTTATCTCTCTTAATGATTTTTCTACTTTACAAAAAATTAATATTTCTTCCCTTTTAGCTGTATAAATTCATAGTTAATGATCTCAAAAGAACATTAAATATAGACATTACAAATATGGAATGTCATATGCATTTCTGATAGCCCCAAAAAAGGCAATTTAAAACTATATTTTGATACTAGGGAAAATAATGATAACTTACTTTTGTTAGTGTGTGCTTATGTGTGTGTTTGATATTTGGACAAGGAGGCACAGTGATATTAAGAGAACTTGGTATTAGAATGCTGTTGTTTTTAGCTGATGCTGAGTCAACCTCCAACTCAGGGGTATACAATATACCTCAAGTTTGGACTGTTGAGATTTATGGGGTTTTCATGAGCTGGTTTTTGAAAGTAGATCACCAAATCTTTCTTTTCAGTCTGTCTTAGTCTGGAGGCTCTGTGGTATCCTGCTCAGAAATGTTTTGTTGCTGTTAAGTGTGGCTAAGTCTGTTCTAACTCATAGTGAATCCATATAGGGTTCTAAGGAGTGGCTGGTGGACTTGAACTACTGAACTTGTGGTTAGCAGTCCAGGGTTCATCCTACAGCATGACACCAATACTCCATTAAGAATCATTCAACACTGAAGTCTTCACTGACAGACAAATGATGAGTGCTGGATTCAAAGGCTAACCTGTAGGTTAGTTGTTGTTAACTGCTGTCAATTTGGTTCTGATTCATAGCATCCTGTATAGAGTCTTAAAAGAGCAGCTGGTAGGTTTGAACCACTGACTTTGTGGTTAGCAGCCCAGTACTTATTGTGCAGTGCTGTACCAGGACTTCTAGTCAAGTGTTAACTGTTTGTACCACCATTGACAATCATTAAAAGACTGTAAAACCTATTTAAAAGGCTCAAACAAAGAAGAATTTAAACTTTGTTTCTATCAGTTTTTAATTTATTCTTTTTGTGATTGTAAACAGTTTTTCTCCTGGAAGGCTCCATAATGTATACATTTAGGGTTAACAACGATTTAAAAATAAAGCAACTTGAAGAACAACTGAATTAAAATATCACCATCATAATCAAGCTTTTTTATCATAGTCAAGATCATTTTAATATAGAATGAGTGTTAAAGGTCAGTGCTTCCTTTGACATTAAATTATCAGTTGAAAAGAAAAGTAGTATTTGCTCTATAAATTAATACAGACATAGGAAATTCTGAATTTCCAACTTTATTCTTTATGACTTTGATCTTGCTTTCATCCTTGGAAGATGAACTCCAGGTTGGAAAGGTGGAGATCACTAAGAAAATTAAAATACATTTTTTTAAAAAAAATGTATATATATGTAAAATGTATATAAAATGTAAAAATAT
>NW_006408542.1:27170264-27172454 GCF_000296735.1 Chrysochloris asiatica | reverse complement strand
AGAAGTGACTGGCTTACAAGCTTTCAAGAGGGAACCTAGATCCAGAGGGCATGGAGGAAGGTAGAATCTCCACTGAGTAGTATCCAATCTGTCTAGGCAGGGCTGATGAAAGGAATTGAGGTTAGGTATCTTGTGATAAAGTAGTGAATAATTGTTACCAGTACTGATTGTGAGGGTTGGAATTATAATGGTAGACGTTTTGTAGCAAGGAGGGGAGTGATTCACTTTGCAATCTAGGAGTGGAGGTCCCTGGGACCATCAAGGGAGAAGAGTGGAGAGCGAGACCCTAACCAGAGAAACAGTGACGCCAGAGATGATGACGTGGAGAGATGAAGCATTTGGGGACTTTAGACCCACAGAGGGAGATGGGCAGGCTTGTAGTGTATACCCTTTGGTTGGTTTATGATGCATGGAGGGGTTGTAACCATGGCAATGAAACAATATGCAATCGGATGAATGTAAAACTAATGTTCTCTCATGTAAACTATCACATAACTCACAATAAAACACTTTAAAAAAATCAGCTGTATATAATACTGACATTATTTGGAGAACATAAAATTTAGTTGTGTTTGGTGATAACAATTTTATCATCAGCCTAAGAGTACTTTCCTGTTTTTGTTTTTGTTTTTTTTCTCCTTTGATTGTCCAGTATGGAGAAAATTTTGGATCAAATACTGAAGTTATAGCAAATATTAACTTTCTGAAGATGTCATTTCCTTATTATATCCAAACTCTCTTCTAATAAACAGATTTCTTAGGGAAACACACACACATACACACAATTTAATCTTATTATTCAAATGAATGTGTTAGTGATCACCAATGCATCATTTCTTATGCAACCATTATGTATATAGTTTCATTACTTTTATTTTTTTAAATGTTTTTATTGTGAGGTTTACATAGGAGAACATCAACTTTACACTCATCCTATCAAGTTTCATTTCATTGCAATGATTACAATCCCCTCCATACATCATCAAATAATAAAAGGGTACACAACACAGGCCCGCCCCCGGCCACCTGCACACAGCCCTTCTCCCTCCCTGAGTCCAATGTCCCCAGCAGCTCCATCTGTCCACATCATCATCTTTGTGTCCATCCCTGGCATCACTGCATCTCTAGGTAGGGTCCCGCTCTCAGTTATTCTCACTTGATGGTTCCAGGGACCTCTGCTCCTGGGCTGCAAAATCAATCACTCTCCTCCTTTTGTCAAAAAACATCTACCTCTATATTTTCTACCCTCACATTCAGTCCTGATGGCAATTATTCACTATTGTACCACAAGAATCTTATCCCATTTCCCTTTGCCAGCCAGGTCCCAACAGATTGGAGATCATTCAATGGTGATTCTACCTTCCCCAACCCCATCTGGAACTAGGCTCTCTCTTGAAAACTTGTAAACCAGTCACTTCTTACCTTTATAGCCACCCCCACCCCCATTTTGGGTAGCCAATGTCTAAGTTTCCCATCCCTGTCAACCATGTATACCAAGGGGGTGGGAGTGATCCTCACTGTAAAATTTGTTCCATTTTTGAGCTACTCCATCCATAAGTATAGGTAAAGTTCATCAAATTGTAGCAGGTTACTTTTTTTTTTCCCCCTCTTCTTTCTTCTTCTAGTCTAGTTCTGATCATCCAGCCATTGAAGCCAGGTCAAGTGGGTGCTGTCTGCAAGTATGGGTGTTCTTGTGCACCTCCCCTCACTTCATATCAGCTGGATGCTTCACTTTCTGCTCTAGTCCTCTGTGGCCATGTCACTGCCTCTGGACTGAGGAGTCCCTGGGTCTAGCCATACTGCTGGCCATCCAGGTCTCCACCTGGGTTCACAGGGGTCTATTGAATGCAGTCAGGTTTAGCTCACAACTTTATTGATCCCCCCCCCCCCTTTCCCCTTATTGATGACCAACGTGGTCACCAGCCAGACCACATTCCTGCTCATGTATTCCCCTTGAGTGTCAGTCTTGGAAGGGGGTTTGCTCTGAGGGGTCCCGACCACTTGCCTTGATGGCTCCCGGGCTTACTTGTTCTTGTAATTATCAATCCAACTTCAGTTACTGTTTTGGAATTTTCCTGCCTATCTTTCTTTCACAAATATTCTCTGTTCTAGCTTCTCCAGGCTCATCTACTCATCCTTTCCAGTGGAAACTTCCTACCTCAGTCAGTTCTGGATGGGGTTCTGGATTCC
>NW_006408542.1:27152147-27169019 GCF_000296735.1 Chrysochloris asiatica | reverse complement strand
ATTTGCATCTCTCTAATGGCTAGTTTTTCTCTGCTATTCATAAGGTTTTCAGTGACTAAACTGCTGCACAAGACCTGTTTAAAGACTTGAAGAGCCGTGATGTCAGCTTGAGGACTAAGGTGCGCGTGACCCAAGCCATGATATTTTCAGTAACCTTAAATGCATGCGAAATCTGAACAGTGAATAAGGAAGACCATAGAAGAATTCACGCTTTTGAGTTATGGTGTTGGAGGAGAATATTGAAAGTGCCATGGGCTGCCAAAAGATCCAACATATCTGTGTTGGAAGAAGTGCAGCCAGAGTGCTTCGTGGAGGCCAGGATGGCCAAACTTTGTCTCTCATACTTCGGACATATTGTCAGGAGGGACCAGTTTCTGGAGAAGAATATCATGTTTGGTAAGGTGGAGGGTCAGAGAAAAAGAGGAAGACCCCCAACGAGAGGGACTGGCGAAGTTGCAGCATCGATGGACTCAAGCATGGCAGTGTTTTGTTCTGCTGTGCATAGGGTCGTTATGAGTTGATACCAACTTGATGGCACCTAACAACAACAACAACAATAGCTAGTGATCATGAACATTTCTTCATGTTTGTTAGCTGCCCGGATCTCTTCCTTAGTGAAGTGTCTGTTCATGTTCTGTGCCCAGTTTTTAATTGGGTTATTTGCTTTTTCCTGTAGAAGTGTTGTAATTTCCTGTATATTTTAGAAATGAGTCCCTTGTCTGATGTGTCACTGCAAAATATTTTTTCCCATACTATGGGTTCCCTATTTACTATTTTGGTGAAGTCTTTTGATGCACATAAGTTTTTAGTTTTTAGTATGTCCCACTCTTGTCTACTTTTGTATGTGTACTCAAAATGTTTGGTAGTCTGTGTATTCCCTGTATTAGAGCCCTCACATTTGTCCCTATTTTTTCACTGATGACTTTAATAATTTTGGGATTCACATTTAAGTTTCAATCCATGCTGAGTTGGGTTTTGTATAGGGCATGAGGTAAAGGTCTTGTTTCAATCTTTTGCAAATCGTTTTCTAGTTCTGCCAGCACCATCTGTTGAGACTCTCTCCTCATGTAACATACCTAGGCACTTTGTCAAAAATCCAATTGGCTGAATGTGGCTGGATTAATTTCTGGATTCTCAATTCTGCTCCATTGACCAATGTATTTTTCATTGTACAAGTACCAGGCTGTTTTACCACTGTAGCCATGTTGTAAATACTGAAATTGGGAATTGAGAGGATTCCAACCTTGTTCTTCTTCTTAAGCAGTGCTTTGCTTATCCTGGGTCTCTTTCCTTTCCATATAAAGTTTGTAATTGTCTTTTCCATATCTTTGAAGAATGTCATTGGAATCTGGATTGGGATTGCACTGTATGTGTAAATTGATTTGGGTAGTATTGACATTTTCACGATGTTGAGTCGTCCTATCCAGGAACATGGTATATTCTTCCACTTTTGTAAGTCTCTTTTGTTTTTTTGTAGTAATATTTTGTCATTTTCTTTGTATATGTCCTTTGTTTCTCTGGTTATATTTATTCCTAAATATTTCATCCTTTGGGAAGCTATTGTAAATGGTATTGCTTTCCTAATGTCCTTTTCAGCACTGTCATTGTTACTATAGAGGAATCCATCTGATTTTTATATGTTGATCTTATCCCCTGTCACTTTGCCGAATCTTCAGTGATGTCTAGTAGATTTTTTTAATGAGTCTTTGGAGTTTTCTATGTATAGGATCATGTCATCTACAAATAGAGAGAGTTTTATTTCCTCTTTGCCAATTTGTATGCATCTAATTTCCCTATGTTGCCATATAGCTCTGGCTAAGACTTTCAAAACAATATTGAATAGGAGTGGTGACAAAGGGCATCCTTGTCTGGTTCCTGTTCACAGAGGGAAGGCTTTCAGTTTCTCTCCATTGAGAGTAATGTAGGCTGTTGGTTTTGTATATATGCTCTTAATTATGTTGAGGAATTTCCCTTCAATTCTACTTTTTGAGTATTTTTATCAGGAATGGATGTTGGATTTTGTCAAATGCCTTTTCTGCATCAATCAATATGATCATTTGGTTCTTTTCTTTTTTCTTATTTATGTGGTGGATTACATTGATTGTTTTTCTAACGTTGATCCATCCTTGCAACCTTTTCATGAAACCCACTTGATCATGATGTATTATTTTTTTATGTGCTGCTGGATTCTATTGGCTAGGATTTTGTTGAGTATTTATTTTTGCATCTGTGTTCATGAGGGATATTGGTCTGTAGTTTTCTTTCTTAGTGTTGTCCTTCCAGTTTTGGTATGAGGGTTATGCTTGTGTCATAAAGAGTATTAGGAAGTTTTCCATCGTCTTCTATATTCTGGAATAATTTGAGTAGAATTGGTGACAGCTCTTCCCTGAATGTTTGGTAGAATTCACCAGTGAAGCCTTCTGGGCCTGGGAATTTTTTAATGACCTGGTCAATTTCTTCTTTTGTTATGGGTCTGTTCAAGTTTTGTACTTCACTCTGTGTAAGTTTTGATAGGTCTTGTTTTTCTAAGTTTTCAAATTGTTTGAGTACAATTCATCATTGCATTTGTTATTATCCTTTTGATTTTGTTTGGTTCCGTTGTGACATTTCCCGTGTGGCTTCTAATGTGTGTTATTCGTGTCTTCTCCCTCTTTTCTTTTGTTAGGTTTTCCAATGGTTTGTCAATTTTATTAATCCTTTACAAAAACAGCTTCTTGTCCTGTTGATTCTTACTCTAGTTTTTCTGTCTTCCATCTCATTTATTTCTGCTCTAATATTTATTATTTCTTTTCTTTTGGTGACTATAGGTTCCCTCTGTTGGTCAGTTTCTAATTGTTGGAGATGCTGTGTTAATATGTTAATTTTGTTTTTTCTTCTTTTTTGGATGTGCGCATTTATCACAATAAATTGTCCTCTGAGCACCACCTTCACCGTGTAATGTTCTCTAATACTATAACTCAAATGCATCAATTCTTCTACAGTCTTCTTTATTCATTGTCCAACTTTCACATGCATATGAGGCTATTGAAAATCCCATGTTTTGTTTTGTTTTTTCAACACTCCTCAGACCTCCAACTGCTATCTTTGATCTTGAACAATTTAAAGAGGTCTTGTGGAACAACATTGCCTAATGCAATGTGTCATTTGTTGTCTTGACTGCTGCTTTCTTGAGTGTTGATGTTTGGTCCAAGCAAAATAAAATCTCTGACAACTTAAATCTTTTTATCCATTTATTATGACGTTATTAATTGGTCCAGTTGAGAGGATTTTTGTTTTCTTTATATTGAGGTGCAACCCATACCAAAGGCTGTCATCTTTGATCTTCATTAGTAAGTATTTTAAATTCTGTTTGTTTTCAGAAAGAAACATTGTATCATCTGAATATTGCAGGTTGTTAATGAGACGTCTTCCAATCCTGATGCCACATTTTTCTTCATATAATCCATTTTCTCCCATTTTTGCTCAGTATACAGATTAAGTAAATATGATAAAAGAATTCAACACTGGCATGCACCTTTTCTGATTTTAAACCATTCAGTGTCCCCTTGTTCTGTTCAAACAATTTCTTCTTGGTCTATATAGAGGTTCCTTATGAGTACAATTAAGTGTTTCAAAATGCTCATTCTCTGCAATTTGTGTACAGCTTGTCATGATCCACACAACTGAAAGCCTTTGCAGAGTCAATAAAGTGCAAGTAAACATCTTTGTGGTTACTCTACATTCAGCCAAGATCCATGTTATGTCAGTAATGATATCCCTCATTCCACATTCCTGTCTGAGTCCTACCTGAACATCTGGTAGCTCCCATTAATAAAATTATGTTTATCAGAATTTTATTTGCATGTTAATGATATTGTCTGGTGATTTTTACTTTCTGTTGGATTACCTCTTTTTGGAATGGTCACAAATATGGATTTCTTCCAATTAGTTGGACAGGTAGCTGTTTTCTAAATTTCTTGGCATAGATTTGCAAGTGCTTCCAATGCTGCCAAAGTTTGTTGAAAGATTTCAAATATCCTATGAATTCCTGAAATCTTGTTCTTTGTCAATGCCTTCAAACCACCTTAGTTTTCTTCATTCAACACCACTGGCTCTTGATCATTTGCTGCTTCTTGAAATGTCTGAATATCGACATTTCTTTTTGATACAGTGTGTATTCCTTCTATCTTCTATGTATGCTTTCTGCATCATCCCATATTTACCATGTTGTTTTTGTTGTTGTTATATGTCATTGAGTCAGTTCTGCCTCATAGCAACTTTCTATTGGGTTTTTGAGGAGCAGCTGGTCACTTTGAACCACCAACCTTATGATTCAAACCAACCTTGTAGTCCAGTGCTTATCCTACATCAGTACTCCGTTTTATCCATAGAATCCTTCAATTTTTCAAATCGAGATTTGAATTTTTTCTTGAGTTCATTTGCCTTGAGAAATGCTGATATTGTTTTTTCCTTTTGATTTTCTAACTCCAATTCTTTGCTCATTTCATTATAATATTTGACTTTGTCTTCTAGAGTTGCTCTTTGAAATTTTTTGTTTTAGCTCTTTTACGTCCTTATTTCTTCCATTTACTTTAGTACCTCTACACTGGAGAGCAAGTTTCAGAGTCACTTCTGACATCTATTTTGGTCTTTTCCTCCATTCGTGTCTTCTTAATTACCTTTTGCTTTCTTCATATCTGATGTTCTCATTGTCATCCTACAACTCTTTTAGTCTTTGGTCATTATTGTCTATTTCATCACCTCTGTTCTTGAGATTATGTCTAAATTCAGAGGGTTAGGGAGGGATGTGTTCAAGGTCCTATTTTGGCTTTCATGGATTTTCTTTTTCTTCACCTTCAGCTTGAACTTGCTTATGAACTGATGATAGGAACTTTTCCATCATCTCTTTCTCCAGGTGTCATCAATTTGATTTCTGTTTATTTCATCTGGTCAGGTCCCATACATGCATTATTATTTAAAAAAGATATTTGCACTGAATAAGTCATTGGTCTTGCACAATTCTATCATGGTATCTGCAGCATCATTTCTATTACTAAGGCTGTATTTTCCAACCACTTAGCCTTCTTCTTTATTTCAAACCTTTTTTACTCTAATCACCAGTAATTATCAATACATCTTGATTGTATGCTTTATCAATCTGACGGGAGAAATTGTTAGAATTCTTCAGTTTTATCATTACTGGCTGTTGTTGTCATCGTCAAGTGCCATGGAGTCAGTTCCAACTCATAGCAATCCTTCATAGGGTTTCCAAGGCTGTAAATCTTTACGGGAGCAGAAAACCTCGTCTCTCTCGTGTGGAACAGCTGGTAGTTTCAAACTTCTAAACTTGTGGTTAACAACCTGACTCATAACCACTATGCAACCAGAGCTCCTTGGCTGTAATGTTGCATAAATTTGAATAACTGATCTTCTTGTAGGTGTATGGATATTATCCTATCACACTCAGCATTGTGCTTCACGATCTTGAAATATTCTTTTTAATGATGAATGTGACCCCATTCCTCTTGAGTTTTTTATTCCTGACCTAGTAACCCATGTGATTGTCAGATTCAAAATAGAAAATACCAATCCATTTCAGATCACCTAGGATATCGATGTTTATGCATTTCATATTTGACAATTTACAATTTTCTTAATGTCATACTTAATGCATTCCATGTTCCTAATATTAGTGAATATTTACAGCTGTTTCTTCTCCTTTTGAGTTGTGCCCCATCAACAAACAACGGTCATGAAAGCTCTATTCCATTCATGTCATCATGGTCAACTCCACTTTGAGGAAGCAGCTCTTCCACAGTCATATTTTGAGTGCCTTCCAACCTGAAGGACTCATTTTAGGCATTGTATCTGACAATATTCTGGTCCTTTTCATCATGTTTCAATATTCAATATTCTGGTGCTGACAGTTTTCCACTGCTTTTCATAAGGTTTTCAGTGACTAAATATTCAAAAGTAGTCTGTCTCTCCTTCTCAAATAGGAAGCAATCACTCTTCCCAAAATTACTCATGTCCATTTGTTGGGCAGGCATTTAGTGGTTCAGATCAGAGGCTTTATTCATACCACCATTGCCTCAGGCTGCCATCTAGCTGAACAGGTTTTCTGCTGTGC
The DNA here is from genome assembly GCF_000296735.1 of Chrysochloris asiatica. Classification (NCBI taxonomy): domain Eukaryota; kingdom Metazoa; phylum Chordata; class Mammalia; order Afrosoricida; family Chrysochloridae; genus Chrysochloris; species Chrysochloris asiatica. The sequence goes on along the minus strand of NW_006408542.1, from coordinate 27,162,910 downwards.
TGCCACCTCCCACCTGCTACTTAGACCTGCCTTTGAAGCTGTCTTGTTACTTTGCTACCTGGATCCATGCTGCCCCACGACAAGGTGAGCAACTCCTAAATGGGGCACTCTCAAACCTCTCTTGCCCTGTGTGAACATTAGAGATTATTTAGCTCTGTTGACAAGTCTGTAGCTCAAAGGCACTCTGCTTGTTCTCCATAATCAGGATTATATTGTGAGGATTAGGAATTCCAGAATACTCAGTTATGCTCCTGAGGAAACTGTACCTAGACCAAGAGGCAGTTGTTCGAACAGAACAAGGAGATGTTGAAGGGTTTAAAATCAGGAAAGTTGTGTGTCATATTCTGTCCTTTTCACCATACATAATTAGTCTGTCTGCTGAGCAAATAATCCTATAAATTAATTATATGAAGAAGAATGTGGCATCAGGGTTGGAGAAAGAATCATTAATAACCTGTGATATGTAGATGATACAACCTTGCATTCTGGAAGGAATGAGGACTTGAAATACTCACTGATAGAGATACATAAAAACTACAAGATTCAGTATGGATAGCACCTCACAAAAATCCTCACGACTGCACTAATAAATAACATCATGATAAATGGAGAAGTGTTTGCAGTTGTCAAGGAGTTAAGTCAGCACAACAGTTAAGAAATCAAATGCTTAGGCCAATCTGCTTCAGTTGACCTCATCCAAGTGTTAAAAAGCAAAGATGTCACTTTGAGGACTGGACTAAAGTGCACCTGACCCAACCCATGATATTTTTAATCAATTGAAATGCATATGAAAGTTAAATAGTGAATAAGGAAGACCACAGACAAACAGATGCATTTCAGTTATGGTACTGGTAAAGAGTACTGAAAGTAGCATGGACAGCCAAACAAAAAAATCTATCTTGGAAGAAGTATAGCTGGAGTGTTCCTTATAAGTGAGGATGATGAGACCTTCATTTCTCATGTTTTGGCTATGTGGTCAGGAGAAACACATTCTTTGAGAAAGACATAATGTTTTGTACAGGAGTGGATCAGTGAAAAAGAGAAAGACCCCCAATAAGATGCATTGGCTTTGGCAGCAAAAATAGGTTCAAATACCACTGCAATTGTAATGATTCTTTTGTGCATAGGGTCACTATTAGTTGGAACCAATTCAATAACACCTAAAAACAACAGAAACAGCAACAAAATGTTCATTAGTGGTCTGTCAGTTAATTTTCTAAGTTAATTCTTCATTTTACTTGATCTCTCTGAAAACACGCAAACTTTTATTGTTCTCTTCATTAAGGCCTCTCCAATTTACACATCATTTAAAATGTGACACCATCATTTAAAAAATATATATTTTCTGAACTTTCTGCCATCTATAAGAATGTTCTGTCTCTTTTGCAGAAATTAGTCTTTTGGAATTTTGTTTCTGGTTTTTCTTGTTGCTCTCAGCACATTTTCCCTAGGAGATGTCTTTCGTATCCACAGTTTCAATATCTCTCTATAAACAAGAAACTCCCAAATCTTCATCTAAAGGCTTGACATCTCTATCAGCCCAGACAAGTGTTGCAGAACATGTTTTTTAGTATTTTCCATCAGCGTTTAAAAATTAAAATGCCTATGTTATACAAAATTAATTTTTCCCATCATTTCTTTCTCATTGTGAATTCCTTATTTAGCTAATTATACCTGTTGTTGTTGTTAGGTGCCTTAGAATCAGTACTGACTCATAGTACCCCTATGGACAGCAGAACAAAACACTGCCTAGTCCTGGGCCAACCTCACGATTGTTGCTAGGCTCGAGTCCATTGCTGCTGCCATCTCACTGGGGTTTTTTCTCTTTTTCTCCTACCCTCCACTTTACCAAACATGATATCCTTCTCCAGAGCCTAGTGCCCCCGATAATATGTCCAAAGTATGAGAGACTAAGTCTGGCCATCCTGACTTCCAAAGAGCATTGTGGCTGTACTTCTTTCAACCCAGATCTATTTGTTCTTTAGACAGCCCATTGTACTTTCAATGTTCTCCTCCAACACCATAATTCAAATACATCAGTTCTTCTCCAGTCTTCCTTATTCACTGTTCAACTTTCTCATGTATATAAGGTTATTGAAAATACCATGGCACCTTAGTCCTCAAACTGACATCTTTGCTTTTTAGCACTTTAAAGAGATCTTATGCAATAGATTTGCTCAATACAATAAATATGTTATTTGTTTTCTGTTGCTTCCATGAGTGTTGATGTTTGTTCCAAGAAAGATGAAGTATTTGACAACTTCAGTCTTTTTTTCCATCTCTGTGGATGCTGTTTACTGGTCCAGATAATTATACCAATAACCATCTAATTCTTCAAATCAGAAATCTTCAATTCCTCCTTTGATCACAGTTCCCACATCTAATCAGTCACTAAATCTTACAGATTCTACATTAGAATATGTCTTTAATTCATCTGCTATATTCTGCCCTGGTGTGATACTGCAGGTTAATGCACTGGACCACAAGGTCAGCAATTCAAACTCACCAGCTGCTCCTCAGAAACCCTATACGTGGTTGCTATGAGTTGGAATCAACTCGATGGCACTTAACAACAACAACAACAACACTCTGTCCTGGCATGTTGCTGTAGGATAAGCGCTGAATTGCAAAGTTGGTTTGAACATCAAGGTTGGCAGTTCTAACTCTCCAGCTGCTCCTCGGAAACCTTATACAGGGTTGCTATGAGTCAGAACCTACTTGACGGTGTTTAACAACATTTTTTTCTATTACCTTGGTTTTTGTTCTTGTCTATACTGATGCAATAAATTTGAAGATGTTTTCCTTGTCTCTTTCTTCACACTGCAGTCACTCTTCATATTGGTAGTAAAGTCATCTTTAAAAAATGTCCTGTTACTTTCTTTTAGAAAATATTAATTTGTTCTTGCTAGTCTCTATAGTGAAATATAAATATTTTCAATGTAACTTTTAACACACATTATAATCTAGTTCTCAGTGATTAGCCAACGAGTACTAATCAACATTTGCAGTTATTTCTCATTAATTATCTTAAATTCCAACTCAGTGCATTAATATGTGGATGTATATATGCACAATATATAGGTATTCACACACATACAGATACACTCAGCAAATGAAATTTGTTTATGTTGCTATGTGCTGTTGAGTCAGTTCTGATTCATAGCGAACCTGTAGAGGGTTTCCGAGGCTTTTAAAAATCTTTGTGGGAGAAGAAAGCCTCATCTTTCTCCCACAGAGCAGCTGGCAGGTTTGAACCAAGTAACATGTGGTTTGTGGTCCAGAGCATAATATATGGAGCTGTATTTTCCTATTTCAGCTATTCAAATGTTTCTAACAGCCAATCACATGTTAGGATCAGTAGGGAAAAAAACAGTGTTACCATACTGTGTTGTACAATTTCTGCCATTTTGGCATTTTATTTTGTTATAGATAAATATATGATTTATATGCAGCTTTTTGAAATACTGAAAATAGCTCAAAGGCTGTCATTACTATTTCATGCATCCCTAGGAGACCAGAGACATCATGTTGGGAATCACTGTACTAGAAAAATATACATTTTTTAATTATAATAAGTCCTCATGTGGTTTCACAGGTTAATATATTCTGTGCAGGTCCATGACATAGGACTTCTTTATTTTCATATAGGTTTGATTGTTATACTAATAAGGAAATCTGAACACTCTGCAAATTTAGAAGGCTTTTTATACTGCTTGGAATGTGTAGGAGTTTGAAATTCTGAGAATGCATAGGATTGCAATAGAAACAGTTAATGTATATTCTAAAGATTAGATTGGAATTGCATAATATCCTATCATATATTTGTCTTAAAAGCTCACTTCAGAAATTTATAAAGCTCCTGAGAAAATAGTTTAAATAAAGAAACACTAACCACTTACTATAGATATATATCAATTTTGCTTTTAGAAAATCTGTATATGTATGCATGTATGTATCTATGTGTTTGTGTAAGAATATACAACAAAATAGCAATGGCTGGTTGAAAGGCTACATGCAAATGTTTCTTATTTTGTTCTTTATACTTATATTTTATAGTTATTCACAAGAAATATTCTTTTATATTTAAAATATAGTGTTGTTGTTGTTAGGTGCTGTTGAGTAGGTTCTGACTTAAGAGTAAATGAGGCTGCAAATCTTTGCGAGAGCAGAAAGTCTCATCTTTCGTCCATGAAGCTGCTGGTGGGTTCGAACTTCCAACATTGTGGCTTGCAGTCCAGTGCTTTTCGTACAGAGCCACCACTCCCTTAAAATATAATGGTGGTGGTGGTGGTGGTTTTGTGCCGTCGAGTCTGTTCAGACTCATAGCGACCCAGGATAGGGTTTCCGAGGCCATAAATATTAACGGGAGCAAAAGGCTTCATCTTTCTCCCGCAAAACAGCTAGTAGTCTTGAACTGCTGACCATGGAGATTACAAGCCCGATTTGTAACCACTGTGCTACCATTGTTGTTGTTAGGTGCTATCGAGTCGGTACCCAACTCATAGCGACCCTATGCACAGCAGAACGAAACACTGCCATAGCTCCTTTAAAATATAATAAGCAATATTAAAATATTCTGATGCAATGGAAAATAACCATCTTACTTCTTCAGTATAACTCCCCTTCAAGAACTGTTCACCTCTTCTTCCTTTTCAAATGATAAAAAGTACCTTCTTAAGCACATATTATTTTTTTTTCTCTAAGTGACTAGTCCCTTGTCATGAGCAGATGTTACTTCAGCTTGAAAGATATGCTTCACAGAAATGTTCTCAATTTAATTCATGTCTGTATCTCATGTGTGCTACATATCATAGCACTTGATACAATTCTTTGGAAATACTGGCAAACATTTTGGTGGCTATGATGCAGTCAGTGTTTACAAATACTTAGTTGTCATATGCTATCATGTATTTCTAAAATTTGCCTTGTATTTTTGAACACAATACTTTTATAAAATATCTTATGTTTTTTAATAAGAATTGAAAAATCACTATTATGACCTTTGGAATCCTGTTGTGGCGCTGTGGGTTAATGCGCCAGACTGCAAAGTCAGTTTGAACTGCAAGGTCGGCGTTTCAAGCTCACCAGCTGCTCCTTGGAAATCCTACACAGGGTCGCTATGGGTCGGAAATGACCCGATGGTACTTAACAACAACAACAATTATGACCTTTGAAAATACAAACAAGTAGGCATCTTGGGAATGTTTAAATAAATTCATTCCTTATTGTCTGCCAGGGAGTGCTGATGTAGTGCTGTGGGTTAATGCGCAGGACTGCACAGTCGGTTTGAATCTCAAGGTACACGGTTCAAGCTCACCAGTTGCTTCTCAGAAACCCTAACAGGATCTCTATGGGTTGGACTGAGTCGACAGCACTTTAAGAACAATTACATATAGACTATCATAAAATCTGAAAGCTCATCTTTTATCAGTCAGTTCATAAACTTCCTAAGCCATCTCTGTTGAATTTTAAATAATCTCATATACAAATTGTTATAAGAATTGAAGTCAACTGAGATCTGACATGAAACGGTAGTTAATCACAAAGGTCCTGAAGTCAGACTGGTATGATTGAATTCTGACTTTGCCATTGATTAGGAAAGTGATACCAATTTACCTACTTGATTTGTACTTCAGTTTCTTCATTTAGAAAAGGTATATAACATAATTTACCTTGTAAATTGTATGCAGATATGTTTTCTATAAAGAATTTAAACAATGACTAGGAAATTATACTTAGTAAATTGCATGTTAACTTGATGAATAACAAAGGTGCCAATGCAGCTCAATAGGGATAATATGGGCTTTTGACAAAATGATGTTGGAGCAATTAGATATTCATAAGGAAAAACATAATGAATCCTAATCCCTATTTGGAGTCCTGGTGTGATGCTGTAGGTTAATATGCTGGGCTGCAAAATCGCTTTGAACCATAAGGTTGTCATTTCAAGCTCACGAGTCTCTCCTCTGAAGCCCTACATAGGGCCACTAGAGGTCGGAATTGACTCGACAGCACTTCACAACTACAACAACTATCCCTAATTAATACCATAATCTAAAAGTAATTTGATACAGGTCGTACATCTAGATATGAAAAATAAAATTACACAACTTCTAGAAGAAAATAAATGAGAATATCTTCAGGATCTTGATGTATGTACAAATTCTTAAGTAGGACACAAAAAGTACAAGCTGTTAAAAGAAATAGCATGTCCGGGTTTAAAAGAAAAGGAGTCTTGGTGTGGCGTCGTGCATAAGGACTGGACTGCTAAGCACAAAATTGTTGGTTCAAACCCACCAGCCTCTCCTCAGAAAACAGATACAGGGTCACTGTGAGTCAGAACTGACTTAACAGCATTTAACAACAACAATGAAAGGAAAGCTTTGGTAAATTTCATCAAAATTTAAAACATCTAGTCATCAAAAATACATCATTAAAAACGTTATTGTTGTTTTTAGATGTTTTAAAGCCAATCATACTTATAACAACAGAAGACTTCCAGTCTTGTGCTAGCCTATCAATCATTGCTATGTTTGAGCCCTGTATGCAGCTATTGTGCCCATTCATCTCCTCAACGGTCTTCCTCTTCCTGTTCATCTCCACAGGCTTCCTCTTTTTCAGAAATCCTCTACTTTAGCCAGTACAATGTCCTACTCCAGGGACTCATCCTTCCTGACAACATATCCAAAGTACCTAAGACTAAGCCTCACCATGCTTGCTTCTAAGGAGCATTCTTGCTGAACGTTTTCCCAAGACAGATTTGTCATTGTTCTGGCAGTCCATGCTTTATTCTGTATTGTTCTCCAACACCATAATTCAAAGGCATCAATTCTTCTTCAGTTCTCTCTACTGTCCAGATATTGTATACATTGGAAGCAATTGAAAATACCATGACTTGGGTAAGGCAGAATTTAGTCCTCCAAGTGACATCTTTGAATTTTAATATTTTCAAGAGGTCTTTTGCAACAGACTTGCCAATGCAATAATATGTCATTTTATCATTGATTGCTGCTTTCAGGGGCATTGATTATGGGTCTAGGTAAAATGAAATCTTTGACAGCTACAGTATTTTCTTCATTTATCACGATGCTATTTATTGTTCTAGTTGTAATAGTTTTTGTTTCCTTATATTGATGTGCAATATGTACTGAAGACTGCAGTCTTTGATCTTCATCAGTAAGTGCTTCAAGGTCTCTTCAATTTCAGCTAGCAAGGTTGGCTGTGTCATCTTTATATTGCAGTTGTTAATGAGTCTTCCTCTAATCCTAATGCTAAAATGATCATGTAGTCCAACTTCTCAGACTATTGACTCAGTGTTCAGATTGAATAGACTTGATGAAAATCCAGATACAACCCTAAATAATAACTTTTAATATTTTAAAACATGTAATATCACACTGTTCTGTTCAAAAAACATCCTTATGATCTGTATACAAGTTCTGCATAAGTACAATTTAGTGTTCTGGAATTCTAATTCTTCACAATGTTACCCATAGAATGATGTGATTCCCACAGTCAAATTCCTTTTATAGTCTATGTAATGCAGGTAAACATATTTTTGGTGTTCCCTGCTCTCAGCCAGTCTTCCCAGTCAGTCTTCTTCTGGAAGCTCAACTGAAACCTGGCCACCATGGATGACATTACTGGCATTTAAAGTACCAGTGGCACAACTTCTAGCATTACAACAACAGAACAACAAACGAACAAATGTTTGGTAGGATTAAGAAAATAAGCAAACACAACATAGGAATGATATAATACAGATAGGCAAAAAAGATACATATCCAGAATATGTGAGGAACTCATGCAGTCTATCAATACAAAAAAGCATATGACAGAATTCAAAATATAAGCAAAACACTTGACCATGTACTTCACAAAAGAAAACAGACAAGTAAGCAACAAGCATTGAAAAGTTAATAAAGTTCTTTAATCATCAGTGAATCACAAATTGAAACTACAGTGATATTCCACTAAGTACACATAAAATTGGCTATTTGTTGAAAACCTTGGTAGTCAAAGAAGTCTGTGACGGGTCCAATAACAAACACATACACCAATGGAACAGAGTTGAGAACCTGGAAGTGCACCCAGCCCTTTATGACAAAGGACTAAAGTCTGTTAAATATGGCAGAAAGAACCTCTTTAACAATGGTCCTGGAAAAAAATGAATGTCCATCTGTAGAAAAATAAAACAAGATCAATAACTCATACCATATAAAACAATGAACTCAAAATGGATCAAAACTATAGTGATCATTAAAGAAAAAAATAGGGGAAAATATATAGGCCCTAATTTATGACTTGGATCGACTATCACATATAACTAAAAATGCATGGACAACAGAAAATAAACAAGAAGACTGAGGCCTGCTAAAAGTTAAATACTTATGAGCAGTGATAGACTTCTCCAAAACAGGAAAAAGAAATCCTACAAGTTGGGAAAAAAATGTTTGGCAATGATGTATCTGACAAGGAACTAATCTCTAAAATTCATAGAAAACTTCAGCACTTAAACAACCCAATTAAAAAAGGAGAGATTATATGAACTGGAACTTCCCCCAAAACATTCAAGAAGTCAACAAACACATGAATAAATATTCACAGTTATTAGCAATTGTTGTTAAATGCCATTAAGTTGGTTCTGATTCATAAGAATCCTGAATAGTATTACTGAAAAGCAACTGGTGGGTTTGAGCTGCAGACCTTTCAGTTAGCAGTGCACTGCTTATTCTACAGTGCCACACCAGAACTCCAAAATGTCCTAAACTTCCCTAGAGCAGGAATTGAACCAGCCACCTAAGGATATCCATACACATGCTGACAACAGTCCTCTGCTGTACCAGCTGAGCTGTCAAAAACAATTCCAAACAAAAATGAAGTGCTATCTCACCCCAACAATAATGGAAAAGTTCAATAAAGCAGAAAGCAACAAATACTGGTGGGAGTGTGGAGAGAATGGAACTCTCATACACTACTGATAGAACTGTAAAATGGTATCACCACTGTGGAAAACGCTATGGTGCTTTCTTAAAAAAATTGGAGCTAGAAATACTATTTGATCCAGCAACTCCACTACTAAGTATATATCCTGGAGAAGATAAGAGCTAGGTCATGAATAGATATGTTGTTGTTAAGTGCCGTTGAATCAGTTCAGACTCATAGAAATCCTATACAGAGTTTACAAATAGTGGATGGTGAGTTTAAACCACCCACCTTGTGATTCAAACTGACTTTGTGGTCCAGTACTTATACTACAGTGCTGCATGAGGATTCCATGAATGGATATATGCACACCTGCCAGTGACCATCAGTAAATGAATCAATAAACAAAGTATGGTACATACACACAATTGAATTTTAAGTAATGTTAAAGAATAACAAAGAATCTGAGAACCATTCATACCTTAGATGAAGTTGGAGGACATTATACTGAAGAAAATAAATCAGTATCAAAAGGACAAATATTGTATGAGTTCTCTATTGTAAAAAGTCTTGGAAAAGTTTATATACAGAAAAAAAACAACAACATTCTTTGATGGTTTTAAGGGCTGGAAGGGAAGACTACTACCTAGATAACTGTTGTTTTGTCAAGTCAATTTTGAATCATAGCAACACTATATAGGGTTTCAAAGGATCTAAATATTGACATTAGCAAACAGCATCATCTTTCCCTTGAGGGATGGCTGGTGGGCTCAAACCACCAATCTTATGGTTCTCAGTCCAGTGCTTATCCTATGGAGCCACTTACATGAGAAGGGTGGTATGTGTGCCTTGGAATCACTTCCAACTCTTAGCTCCCCTGTATTGGATTTCTAAGGCTGTAAATCTTATGAGGAGTCGTGGTGTGGCACTATGGGCTAATGTGAGAGACTGCAAAGCCATTTGAATTGCAAGGCTGGCAGTTCAAGCTCACCAGCTTCTCCTTGAAAACACTATACAGGGTCGCTATGGGTTGGCATCAACTCGATGGCACTCAACAACAATAACAACAACAAATCTTAATGAGAGCAGAAAGATGTATCTTTTGCTGCAGAGAGACTGGTAGATTCAAACTATTGACCTTGTGATTAGCAGCCTAGCTCGTAATCCACTATGCTACCAGGGTTTCTTACCTACATTTGTTGTTAAGTGTCTTTGAGTCAGTTCCAACTCATAATGATCCTTTATAGGGTCTCTGAGAAGTAGCTGGTGGGCTTGAACCACTGACTACAGTTACCAGTCCAGCGCTTTATCTTACAAGGCCACACCGGAATTTGTTACCTACATAATAGAAATATATTAATTTAGGTAATGAGAAAAGCAATATATAAAAAAGGAGTGATGAGCATAATACCATTAAGGCAAAAGAAGACACAGAAAGGTACACAAGAATTGCAGTCCACTAAAGTAAATGCTATAGCATAAATGATCCCACAAGTATAGTAATAACAAGCAATAATCTATAGGTAGATATATAGACAAACAGGCAAGCTGAACAGGTATGGGTAGGCAAACAAAACTACACTCATAAATGTATTTACATATGGAAGACGATATTCCCACATCCGTTTTTTTTTTCATGTGATATCAATAAGTCCCATTTCATTTAATTTCATTTCTGAAATGGGACTTATTTATAGCACATGAAATGGAACGCATCAACATAGATATCTCAGGCATTAGTGAGCTGAAATGGACTGGTGTTGGCCATTTTGAATCTGACAACCACATGGTTTACTATGCAGGGAATGACAAATTGAAAAGGAATGGTGTTGCATTCA
>NW_006408542.1:27129184-27150987 GCF_000296735.1 Chrysochloris asiatica | reverse complement strand
AAAATTGAAATCTTTCAAGAAAGTGAGGCAACACAAGAGGCACTCACTCATCTCTGCCAAGAAATTTGGAAGACAACTATCTGGCCGACTGATTGGAAGAGATTCATATTTGTTAAACTAAAAACCTCTTTGCTCTGTAAAGTTTCAATCAAATCACAAGAGGAAGTTAATAAATACATAAATAATTTTAAAGCTAACATTGCCAAATATTGCTGAGGCAATGGAGCAGCTGAAAGTCTCGTACTCTTTTGGATGGAGTAGGTGGCCACCATATGAATGTGCCTCATTGTCATAGGTTAGGTTCTTTAAAGAAGTGAAATTACTATATGTACACATATGAGGAAAAATTCATAGAAAAATTCCATTATCGTTTCATTTCATTTTTCCACAAATTTTTGAAGCTTCCTGTTATACTACAAGCAGGCTAGCAGATCTCATCCTGGAGATGATTATATTGCATTAGATTTCATCAAAGGGATTACTACTTCACAACTAACACATCACTGAATCATGATCCTGCCAATGTGACATATAACCTTAACCATCATATTCATAAGCGTTCAACTGCAGGGATCTTAATTGCCAAGGGTCTCAGAGGACTACTTTCTGAAATCCACTGTTGTATTTGCACTGAAGTCATTTTTTCCAGGGGCTGCTTCCAACTAATCATAGTGTGTTGCTGTTGGGTGAAGTGCCATCGAGTCGGTTCTTACCCATAACAACCTTGTATAGGGTTTCTAAGGAGCAACTGGTGAGCTTGAACCACAAACCTTGTGGTTCAAACTGACCTTGCAGTTCAGGGCATTAACCCACATCACGAGGACTCCTATTACAACATGAAATCATAGCATGGCTGAGGTGAAAAGGGGGTACCATATGGGGAGATCTAGGACCAGTCACTAGAGAAAGATATTGTGTTTGGTAAAGTGATGGTCATAGAAAAAGAGGAAGACCTCCAATGAGATGGATTGGCACAGTGGCAGCATCAGTGGACCCAAACATAGCAACGATTGTGAGGTTGGCCCAGGATCGAGCAGGTGTCATTCTGTTGTTCATAGGGTCGCTGTAAGTTGGTACCAACTTGATGTCACCTAACAACAACAAAAACAACAGGATGTAGTGCTGTAGGATAAGCCCTGAGCTGCTAATCACAAAGTTGGTGATTCAAACCTACCAGCGTCTCCTCAGAAATCCTTTACAGGGTTGCTATGAGTTAGAAATAGCTGTCTACTTATTTTCTCCCACAAGTATTTTCCCTAATGAAATCTTTATACTTTCATTGCCATTTTTATATCTGCCTCTTGGAGGACCTGTACTAATGGGAAGTGTAAAATGGCACTCTCACTTGGAAAATATTTGAGGCTAGTATATTTTCCCTTCCATTCCAAATACAAATATATAAGAAAATAATACATGTTTCCACAAAAACACCATTCAAACATGCTCATAGCCTTTTTAATGGTAATAGCCCCAAAGTGGAAGCAACCAAATGTCCTTGAGTAGAGAATTAATAAATAAAGCTGAATTCGTAAAATGAAATGGTTCAGCAATATAAAAAGAACTGGTGCTGCACTCAACAGTATAATTAAATCTCAAAGATACCTTGCTGAGCAAAAAAAGCCAGACACAAAGAGCATATGCTATATTAAAAAACTGACAGAATTAATATATAATGATGAAAGTCATAAAATAGTCTTTATTTGGTTATGGTTATGGCTCCACAAGATAAATGTTGGACTGTAAATTACAGGTTGGCAGTTTGAGCCCACCAGATGAGGCTTTCTATTGCCACAAAAAGACTTAAATCCTTGGAAAACCTATACAGGGTGGCTATGAGTCGAAACCAACTCCATGACAACAACAGATAGTTAGTTGTATAGAAGTTCTGGTTGGCACTGTAGAATATGGGCTGGACTACTAATCATAGAGCCACAGTTCAAACCCACAAGCAACTCTGCAGGAGAAAGATGAGACCTTCTGCTGTGAGTAAGGTTTACAGCTTTAGGAACCCTATACAAGATCGCTGAGTAATGAGTTAAAAACCGTTATATACACATAAAAATTACGTTAAAATAGGTGAAAAATGATTGCACTAATTACTTAAGATTAGGGCACATAATGTTACTATAGATAGGTCATTCTTTTATTTAAAAATTAAAATAGAGATAGTGACATATTAATTATCAAACCCAAACTAAACCCATTCCATCTCATAATGACCCTATACAGAGTTTCCTAAGGGACAAAGTGCTAGGCTGCTAACCAAAAGGCCAGTGGTTTGAACTGAATTGAATTGAATAAATACAATTAAGAAATAGAATTTTTAAGAGATTTATATATATCTATCTGCTCCCATAAAGATTAACAGAGTTGGAAACTCTATATAGGGTCACTGTGAGTCAGAATAGGTCATTCTATGGCTATGTTGTTGTTGTTATTGTTAAGTGCCTATATAGCGTTTCCAAGTCTGTTAATCTTTATGGGAGCAGATAGATATATATCCATCTCTTAAAAATTCTATTCCTTTTTTTTTTTTTTTTTTTCACATTTTAAGTCTTCCTTTTATTATTATTCCCTCCTTTCTGTCCTTACTTAGGGCACAAAAGGTAGGGACTCCAGTACTTTCCCTTGACTAATCCTGAAGGGGTAGGGATATTACAGGGGGAGCGTTGGTAGGCTCCTCAGAGCTATTGGAACCAGCCCTGTTCCTTATTACGGGGTGGTTAAGTAGTGCCCTGGAGGAACGGGGCTGGTGCAAAGGCTAGGGGGACTAGGGATTAAACAGAGTAGGTGGGTTGGGGCAACTCCCTGTAGGCACAGTAGTCCACACCCTGTCCTGACCCCTCTCAAATGGTTGGCCAAAGCAACTAGTTGCAGTAGGGAGAGGTCAGTCCAGCCATGGGTGGAAGGAGAAGCTTCTCATATCCAGTATCCTCTACTATCAACTGCCTGTAAAGTGTTCATCCATCTGGGAGTGGGACTGGTTGGGCAGGAAGCATGAGGCTGATGCTGCCCCCAGCCTCTCTCTAACACAGGAGGAATCGAGGTAGCAAACGGCTGAAATGCTCCAACAAAGGGACTAGGGAAGTGAAGGAAAGGAACTTCTCACTTGTGTACAATGCCCACAGCCCAGGAGCTAGAAGAAGCAGACCTTGCTTGTAAAGTGCTGGAGCCTCCACCAGGACTGGAACCCAGGCAAGCTTGGAAGAAAGTTGGCCAGGCAAGGGCACAGGAATCAGGTATTCCTGACCAAGGTAGTCCGGTCTTGCTTCTTGTTCATACACAAGCCAACACCCAACCAACACTGCAGGACTGCCCTGCTTATAGCTGAAGGTTCCAGGCCAACAGAGTTTATTCAGGATTGTGCCCAAGCCTGAGTTTCCACAAGGGGAAGCCACATTTGAGCCTTGGAATTTCTTGCTGGGACAGGGAGCGCTCATCCCTGCAGCCATCAAACTCATACTTCATAGAGGATCACAGGGAAATCCATATGGATGCAGTTGGTATCCAGCTTCACGATACCCTGAGGAATCAGGTTCTTATACACCCGCCTCAGCTTGGCCCGCTTCTGCCCATTCTTGGTGACGATTGTCTCCTCATAGAACTCGTGAGCCAGATCCCCATCTTCATCATAGAACTTGGAGCCACAACGCGTGAAGACGAAAGGGGTCATGGCAGGGCCACAGGCCCCGAACTTTGGAGCCTCTGGCACCCTTGTCAGGGCCGCCAGCGCATGGCGGGCCCTGGGGTCACTGCGCCCTCACAGAACCGACGGCGCCGCCATGCCCACCTTCGGCCTCTGATTGCAGGTCAAAAATTCTATTTCTTAATTGTATTTATTCAAGCACATATGTAAGGAAACAAAATGAGTGAATGGTCTAAAAGTAAAGAAAATTCTCTAAGAAAAAGATTATGTGCCAGAAGTTTCTCTGGAGTCATTGTACCAAACAGGAAAGCCCACGGATTGTTTTAGTAGGCAGCCCCAATACAGCAGTATTTTTGGCATAGCATTCATCCCCAGCTTCAGGGAATCACACCTCCTCATTCAAGTAAGAAGCTTCTGTATGACGTAGAATGACAATTATTGAAGAAGTAGTGAAAAATGCCACTCTGTCTTTCAGCTGCTATAATTGGATAGTTATATTTTGGGGGAAAATATATTTAACTTCCTTCCTTATGGCTTCTGTCACTTTCCTTTTTTCATAAGAGCTAGCTGTGTTTTTGTGCTTGAAATGATTCTAGGATTTTTTTTTCTAGAGAAAGGATTGATTTTTTTCCCCCTCCTTTTAGTACTGCTGCTGAAAAGAATTTCTTAATTTGAATAAGAATTTTATATAATATTTATGCATGATTCCCTATTATTGTGAACAATTTTTCCACTCAGTGCAGGTAAAATGTGTGGAAATGATAGTTAAACTCATTTCATGGGTGCACATTTACACAGGAAAAGATCACTGTGGTTAAAAAATGAAACTACTATAAAGCTACTTCTTTTTGTTTGAATACTGAACTCAAAATCTTGCAGGGCAACGAATTCTCATGACTTGTATATAATTTATTAGCTTTGTTTCAAAGATGTGGGACTTGAAATGACTGTGCAAAGATCCTTGATTTTCATAACATCTCTGCCATCCACATACTAGGTAAATTTTATAGGTTTCTATAAATGGAGCATCAATTCCCAGGAGAATATAGCTTACCTATTGCTGCCAAGTGTATTAGATTCATAGAAATCATAAGGGAAAGGAGAGATGTGGGATAAGAGGAAGCCTTTAGGCAATGGGTCTCAAAATGTAGTCTGGACCTTGCTTTTAATCATCTGCTTATTCTATTTTGGAATGCAGTCTCATGGGTCATTCTCCTCACACCTACACAAACAAAATGTATGGAAGTAAAACCTAGGAATCCACATTCTGAACTGGCTGCTAAGAAGGTCTTAATGACAGATTTCTTGCTTAACAAAACAAAAGTAGGTAGGGTAGGTGTTGGCCCTGTGCCCTCAAGTCAGTTCCGACTCATAGCAACCCTGTATAGGGTTTCAGAGGCTGTAAATCTTTTATGGGAGCAGAATGCCTCATCTTTCTCCTACACAGAGACTTGCAGATTTGAATTGCTGACCTTTTGGCTAGCATTCCAATGTATAACCCACTACACTACCAGGGCTCCTTAGTATGATAGGTTGTCTTTTGAAACTGTTCTCTCAAAACTACACTGCTGAATTTTCTCACCCTTTTGGTGTGACTTTGTAGGATAAGCAAGGATTGCTAACTGCAAGGTCGGCTGTTCAAACACACCGGTTGCTCCTTGGAAACGATATACTGGGTCATTATGAGTAGGAACTGACTCAAAGGCACTTAGCAACAACAGCCCTTACAATATAAGTTGGTACCAACAAAACAGGGTAAGCAACAGAAATGCAGCATGAGGTCTCATATTTGCTCATCAAAATAGGTCTTAAATAAACCTTGCTTATTTTTTTTTTTACTATATCATTACTTTATTGACAAATTGCATCATTACATAACTGACAAATACATCATTCTATAACTACCAAACCACTGAGAATCATAGCCCAGACAAATTAACACTTAACCATAACCATCATGGCCAGTAAACCTTACTTATTTGTTCAGATTACAACTCCAGTAAGTTGCTATATTTTGTATTAAGACAAGAACTTTGTTTTAATTTTATCATTCAATGATATCTACAAATGGGAACACAGGGAAATTACTGAATTATAAGTTAATTCTGGCATAGGTGATCACTGCTTCAATTAAAAAAACAGTAATTTTTAAAATTATATAAAACAAAAGACTCACTGTGCTATTTCTTGATCCTTTATAATGAATATTAAGGTATGTTAATGAATTCAGAAAAGTAAAAGGAAATGACTTCTTTGATGATTCTTTTCTTTTATATATGACTCAGATTAAAAGACAAAATTTATCATTTTTTACTGACAGACTTGATTCAGTTTTATGCCTGAAATCTTGAAACTGAACAAACTTTGAACACACTTATAAGTCCAACATGAAAGTGAGAAATACAGCCAAAAAAAAATCATTGTGGAATATTTCCGTTAGAGTTTGAAGTGATTATAAATGGGGCTGCCAAAATTTAACATGTAAGAAACTTGTGTATTGCAAGGATGCCAGCTCGCCTTTTATAGGCTATTGGGAGGATCGTCAGTTTCCTTCTTCTTAATGAATGAAGACAATCTAAACTCGAGTTGGAAATCCTTGTCTAAGTTTGAAAATCAATGTCTTAGCCATTTTTAAGGAGGTCCTACAGTCCTGGTGTGGCACTGTGAGATAAAGCACTTGACCACAAGGCCGATCTAAACCACAAGGTCGAGGGTGCAAACTCACCAGCCTCTCCTTGGAAATACTATACAACGTTGCTATGAGTCAGAACCAACTCGATGGCACTTAACAACTACAGCAACAGTGTGGCACTGTAGAGTCAGCACTAGACTTCTTACCAGAAGATCAACAATTCAAACTCACCAGCTATCCCTCAGAAATCTTATACAGGGTCGATATGAGTCTGAATTGATTCAAGGGCACTTAACAACAACAGTAGGGCACTGTAGTGTAAGTTCTGAACTGCTCACAGCAAAGTCGGTGGTCCAATACCATCAGGTGCTCCTTGGAAACCCTATGTTGTTATGTGCCGTGGAGTCGGTTCCTACTCATAACGACCCTTAAATCTTTACTGGAGCAGAAAGCCTCCTCTTTCTCCCTTAATCTTTAAGGAGGCCTTAAATCTTTACGGAGCAGAAAGCCTCCTTTTTGTCCCACAGAACCGCTGGTAGTTTCGAACTGCTGACCTTGCGGCTCGCAGCCCGATTCGTAACCACTACGCTAATTTTAAAAGTAGTGACAAAGCAAATAGCCAGATATCCTGTTAGCATAATTAGTATTTATAAAATAATGAATTTATAGTATTAATTATCATTATTATTAAAAGACTCATTGAGAAAAATTGCTCTTGTCCCTTCCTCCTCTCTTCTTCCTACTGCCCACACTTAGGCAATAATATCCTGACAAAAAGTGTTCGTTTTTCCTGCGGTCCAATAGTTACAGGGAAGGTAATAAAACATGAAAATAACCTGGATAATTAACAATATAGACTTTTTAAAGTTTCTTGTTAGGATGGTGATATGATTTTTGATGAAATCACAGATGTGAAAGTGCCCAGCATATGTGTATGTGTAATATTTTTGTGAAAACATCTTTTTATAAAAGATTGCATACTTTATCTCTTTATAAACTTTTGTATATATATATATATATATATACACACACATATATACATAATATTGAAATCTATCGATTTTTAGAATAATATACCATATTGCATATACAAAAAAAAAACAAAACAAAAAACTCAATATCTGCATCCACCAGTTGTAGTTGTAGTTGTTGTTCTTATGTGTCATGGAGTCGGTTCCGACTCATAGCAACCCTGTACAGGGTTTCCGAGGCTGTAAGTCTTTACGGGAGCAGAAAGCCTCATCTTTCTCCCGCGGAACAGCTGGTAGTTTCGAACTGATGACCCTGAGGTTAGCAGCCCGATTCGTAACCACTACGCTTCGAAAGCATCCACCAGTAGCTATCATAATATAGAAACTCTACTTTAGGAAAGATTTTCCCTGGGTGTATGGCTAGTAAGGAGCTCTGGTAGCGTGGTAGTTACGAATCGAGCTGCTAACCTCAGAGTCAGCAGTTCGAAACTACCAGCTGTTTCGCAGGAGAAAGATGAGGCTTTCTACTCCCATAAAGATTAAAGGAAATCCTTTAACATAACAACAACAACTTCTACTACTAGCTCTGGAACAAACCCTGTATTTCCATCTTTTATCATACATGTCAAGTATGCTTGATAGCCAGAACCACTCAATGGAATTTCCAAACAGTGTTTTGTCACAGTTGTACTGATAATATATTTTTAGCTTTATAACTGAACACAGGAAGTTGGATCTTCCCACAAATAAACAAACATATGATGGAAATCTTGAGGCTATAAGGGAAGGTCTGAGCAGGGACTAGCCCTGGTTTTCTCCTTGCCGCAGTCTCCGCTTTGTTGGAATCATTATTATGGCTCCAAACTCACCAGTCACCAAAGCAAACACTATACAGTCTTACTATGAGACGGAACCTACTTGACAGCACTTTAACATCAACATTCTTACTGAAAGCTTTCATTTAGAAGTTGGCTGAATGAGGACTAGTGGCTGAACATCTAAGGGTAACAACATTTGAGAGACTAAAGGATCCATTGGAAGTTTAGACCAGTGAAGGACTAGACATACCCAAATCTATATATACTGAACAATCTCAAAATTCTCTGAACTCTTTTATTCTGTTTTTACAATTAAATTTCAGTCTTATTTTCACATCAGAAAATATACATATATTTATATGCAAATATTTATGTGACTAAATATATATGTTGCTGTTGTTATTAAGTGCCATCAACTCATAGCAACCCAGTAAAAGGTTTCCAAAGCAGTAAGTGGTGAATTTGAATAGTAATAATAGCCAATTTATCTAACAGTAAAAAGTAGTGACAAAGCAAATAGCTAGTTTGTTAACAAGGTCCAAGTCGACCTTGTGGAGTTCTGGTGAGGCACTCTGGGTTGCTGTGCTGGACTGAAAAGTTGGTTTGAATTGCAATGTCGGCAATTAAAGCTCACCAGCCACTCCTTGGGAACCCTATTACGGGGTTGCTATGGGTTGGAATTGACTCGACGGCACTTAACAACAACAAATATGTACATTTGTTATATATTACACAGAGTTGCTATAACTTGGAACCAACTGGATGGCAATTAACAACAACAAAAAGCAAAGTGAATTCTAAACAGTTATTCCTAGACAAAGACATAGAAACAGAGGAACATCCTAGTATTTAACTTTTTCTTGCTAGATTGTAAATTCCCTGAATGTAAACTAATACTTTTTTCTCGGCTTATGCCTCTTTACAATTTTACGAGAAAAATAGGAGTTAACTAAACTATAAAGTTTTAAAAAAAAGAAAGTGGAATACTTTGTTCATATTCATTCACTAAG
This sequence comes from Chrysochloris asiatica, assembly GCF_000296735.1. Lineage (NCBI taxonomy): Eukaryota > Metazoa > Chordata > Mammalia > Afrosoricida > Chrysochloridae > Chrysochloris > Chrysochloris asiatica. The sequence goes on along the minus strand of NW_006408542.1, from coordinate 27,141,910 downwards.
AAATCTTACAAGCAACAAGTTATTGTCATATTTACAGAATCTTATGAGGATAAATTTAAAACAGTTGGATTCATATTAATTGTTTAATGTTTAATACTGTATTGAGGAGTAATTGAACTAGCTATTAACAATTTTAAATTGAAAAAAATGCAATTATGAGGATGGTGCAGGGCTGGGCAGTGTTTAGTCCTGTTGTGTAGGATGGCACTTAACAACAACAATAATAATCCATTGAATGTATATATACCACACTTTGTTTATTCATTCTTCTTTTTATACGTACTAGGGTTGTTTCCACCTTCTTCATATCGTGAATTGTGCTGTTAAGGACATTTGTGTGCATCTCCTTGTTTAAATATTTGTTTTCAACTTTCTAGAGTATATAATGAGTAATGAAATTGTAGCATCGTATGCTGTAATTCCATGGAAGAAAAGATTTGATAATCTTCTGCCATTCTGACTATAGCCAAGACAACTCTGGGAGTAGCACCAATCAGTAACACATGGGGTTATCAAAGAGTCAGAATCAACTGGACCGCAACTAACAAACAACATCATATGGTAATTGTATATTTACTCTTTCAGCAGCTGCCAAATATTTTACAATAGTTGAACCATTTTTATATTCCTACCAATAATGTAAAATAATTTTAATTTCTCCACATACTTGCCAACACTTGTTATATTCCATTATTATTATTAGTGTCATCTAATAATAATGTGTGAGTGTGCAGTCTTACTGCATTAAGCTTTTAATTTGCATGTTCCTAGTGATTAATAATGAGGGTTTCCTGGGTTGGTGTGAGAAGCTCCGCAGCGAGTTTGTATATCCTTTTCAGGATTTGTATACAGGTTGGCTATGGATCAGAACCTACTCTACGGCACTTAACAACAGCAACATAACATGGTATGGTTTCCTAAGTACTATAGAATGTCTCTCATTTTATCTTTACAGTATTTCTGTGAAGTAGACAGGACAGAGATTATTATTCCCATTTTAAAGAAGGGGAAATTGAGACTCATGGATGATGCCTGACTTTTCCAGTGTTATTATGCCTGAATAGTAGCAGAATCAAGGAGCTCTGGTAGCGTAGTGGTTACAAATCGGGCTGTGAACCTTAAGGTCAGCAGTTCAAAACTACCAGCCGCTCCATGGAAGAAAGATGAGGTTTTCTGCTTCCATAAAGATTTACAGCCTCGGAAACCCTGTACAGGGTCGCTGTGGGTTAGAACCAACTTGATGGCACTTAACAACAACAACAAGTGATTAACAATGTTGTGCACATTTTACATGTTTATTGCCCATTCGTATATCTTAATTGGAGCAATGTCTATTTAAGTTCTTTGTTGATTTTAAAATTGGATTGCTTGATTTTCAATTGTTGAGTTGTAACTCTACACCCTTATTAGATATATGATTTGTAAATAATTTATTCTATTCTTTAGGCTGTCATTTCACTTTTTGATAGTATCTTTTGATACTAAAAAGTTTTAAATTTTGATGAAATCCAATTTGTTTATGTTTGTTTGTTTTGTTTTTGTTTCTCATGCTTTTGGTGTCATATACAGAAATCTGTTGCTAAATTGAAAATCATGGGCATTTACATGCATGAAATTACTGTTCAACTTACACATCTGTCTATTGCTCAGCTGAAAATTGAGCCAAGTGGGTGAATTCAGTTCGAGGCTTAAAGAGTGATCAAGAGTCATAGTCGTGGGTTCCACAAGTCTATATTTGACCAGTAAACCTGGTCTAGTTTATCATTTTGAGTCTTGTTCTACATTTTCTCCTACTCTATCCATGACCTTCTAATTTGGTCCCTTTTGGAGCAGTTGCTTGTCCTGTTTGTTAGACATTTCTTTCCCTCATGAATTATCTTGACATCTTCACTGAAAATCAATTGGCCATAGATGTATGGAATTCTTTCTAGACTCTCAGTCTTACTGCATTGATCTATAAGTATATATTTATGATAACATCCATGATTTTGACTCCTTTGCCTTTGTAATAAGTTTTGAAATTGGAAAGTGCAAGTTCCCAAATTTTATTCTTTTTCAGATTAGTTTTTTTTAATGTTTTATTATGAATTATGTGATAGTTTACATGGGAGAACATCAGTTTTACATTCATCCTATCGTAAATCATTTCATTGTCATTGTTACAATCTCCTCCATTCATCATCAACCAGCCAAAGGGTATACACTACGAGCCTTCCACCTGGTCGTCAGCACACAGCCTCTCTCCCTCTCTGTGTCTAAAGTCCCCAGCTGCTCCATCTCTCCACGTCATTCAGATTAGTTTTTAATATTAAGAACTCCTTGAAATTCTCTATGAATCTGAGGATCAGCTTTTCCATTTTTACAAAAATATCTGTTAGAAATTTAATAGATTGCATAGAAATTGTAGATTATTTTGTTTAGCTTTGATAACTTAGCAATATTAAATCTTCCAATCCATGAACAAACATAGGATGCCTTCGATTTGGGTAGGTCGTTTTTATTTTCTTTAAGTAATGTTTTGTAGTTTTCAGTATACAAATATTTTACATCCTTGGTTAAAATAATTTCTCAGTTATTGGTTTGGATGCTATTGCAAATGAAATTATAGCGTCTTATTTGTAGCTTCTGTGGGAATTTCTACATATAGTGTTATGTCTTGCATGAATAAAGATAGATTTACTAATTCCTTTACATTTTTGTTGTTGTTGTGAATTGCCTTGGAGTTGTCTCCAACTTCAATTTATGTATAATAGAAAAATGTTGCCTGTTCCTGTGACATCATAATGATTGTTTGTGTGCTTGAATCCGAAGGACTTGAATATTTCCAATTTAGATATTTTTTCCCCATTTTCATTGCCTAATTCCTCTACTCTGACTAGATCTCTCTGTGGTGAAAGTGGGCATCCTTGTCTTATTTTTGTTTGGGGATAGTTTTTTTTTTTATATTTCCCTGTAGAGTATGAGGAACCCTGATGTGGCACTATGGGTTAATGCACCAGAAAGCAAAGCCGTTTGAACTGCAGGGTCTGTGGTTCAAGCTTACCAGCCGCTCCTTGGAAACCCTATACAGAGTCGCTGTGGGTTGGGATCGACTTGCCAGCACTTAACAACAACAACAAAAATAAAGTATGATGTTAGCTGTGGAATTTTCATAATTAACCTTTTATTATGTAGAAGAAATTCTCTTATATTCCCAACATTTTAGGATTTTTTGTTCTGTTTTGTTCTATTTATTTATTTATATCATGAATTGTTGGGGACCAGCCTCAACAAACTTATTAGGGGGCTCACGAAGGGTGATGTGGAGTTGATGAAAGAAATCTCATGGAGTTTATGGTTTGTTCTGAGTCTTAGATGATGCTTCTTTTACTTAATTTTTTCAGCTCCTTATATACAGTTATAATACCCCATGATCTCATAGTAATCAATTTCTTTAAAGTATAATCTATGCTGTCATTACATTTACTTTTGATTCATGAATCTTCTAGTCACATTAAAGAACATCAAAATATTTTCCTTGATCATTTCACATACTGCTCCCTTATACTCCTTAGTCACCTAGATAACATATGTTTTTCGTAAGTGACTTTGTGTTTCTCGTAAGTGACTTTGTTCTTCTCCAATCTTCCCCAAAATGTCAGGTTAACCTTAAAACATGATTCTAAATCTTAACTCCTATTTCTATCCTCACCTATTAGTTTCTATAGATTCATTAACCACAAGTCACACGCAAAACATTTTCCCTGTAACTAACCCCACATATCAGTCACTAATAATTGATTTAAAAACAAGAATATAAAAAGTACCTAAAGTTTTATAATTAAACGAAATAACTTCCCTATACTAATAATTTCTTCATCCAAAACATCTAGTTAAATTTCTACTTATATTCTTATGTGTTCCCACAGCCCTTAATTGTGTCTTAGCTATTTTCTAGAGGTCTTAATGTCCCTGACCGAACTACACAGAATGTTGATTGTAATCTTAAACTTGAATTGGCAATGCTTTAACTGGTGTGGGTTTTCCTAGTGGTGAAACTTATTGTTAGTGTAAAAAGCAATTTTTATAACTACACATGATTGAATATGGTGTGAAGGTTTCTAAATGTAAGTTTACTCTTTAATATGATTAGAGAAAAGTCTACTGAAAACTTCTATAATCAAATCAAGAAAAATAAAAAATGAACTATTCATAAAAGGAAAGGACAAGAACCGTGGGGCCCACACATGAGCAGTCTCCTCCGGGCCTTGCCTTCCAAGGAGAGACTCATTGTGGCCTTGCTTAACAATGAGTCCTTCATGCGTAGGGTCCCCCACCCTTTCGCTCCTTGATGGCATGGCTTCTGCCAATGAATGTGTGTTGAATATTGTCGAGTATTTTTCTCCATCATAAGGTGATCACATGTTTTTTTAATTATTATTATTCCTTTACTTTAATAATGTGGTGGAACATATTGATTTTTCCATCCTTATATTCCCGAGATAGATTCTACTAGGTCATTATGTGTAATCTTTTTAAGATGCTGTTGAATTGAGTTTTCAAGATTTATATTGAAGAAATTTGCATCTGTTTTCATAAGCGATATGGTTATATATTTTTTTTTTTTTCTGGTGACGTCTTTATCTTGATTGTGTGTGATAAGGAATTACTGGCCTCATGGAATAAATTAGCAAATATCCCCTTCTCTTCTATTTTTTGTAAAAGTTTGAGTTGTATTAGTGTTGATTTAAATTTAAATGCTTGGTAAAATCAACAAGTAAAACCATGTAGTTCAAAATTTTTGTTCAAAGGTTTTGATTATTGTTTTCTCTTTCATTGTTACATGCCTGTTCAGATTTTGTGTTTATTCTTGATCAGTTTTAGTTATTTGCATAACTGAATAAAAAAAAAATCATTCACGTTATCTAATTAGGATGGAATTGTTTTAAATATTTTCTTATAATTGTGTTTTTGCCTCTAAGATCCCCACTATGATTTCTAATCTTGTTCTTTATATTTTCTCCATTTGTTTATTTGTCAGTCTAGCTCAAAGTTTGTCTATATTGTTGATCTTTTCAAAGAACCAATTTTTGGTTTCATTAATTTTCTCTATTGTTTTTCTCTTATATATTTTCTTCAACTTTTCTCTAATTTATTATTTTCCTTCCTTCAGCTAGCTTGGGCTGTTTGCTTTACTTTTTAACATTCTCCAGTGTATAATGTTAGGTTATTTAACTTATCTCTTTCTTCTGTTCTAATGTACATGTTTATTGTTATGATTTTCCCTCAGTCACTGCCTTTATAGCAACCCATAAGATTTTTATGTTGTGTTTTTATTTTCATTCATTTCTTAGTATTTTCTAATTTTCCAGGTGATTTCTACTTTGACCTTCAGTTGGTTAAGAATGTGTTGTTTAATTTCCACATGTTTGCATTTTTTTTTTTTTTCAGTTTGTCTTCTTTAGTGGATTTCTATCTCAATTCCATTTTGGTTGGAGAAGAAAATTTGTATGATTTCCATCTTTTTAAAATTCAGATTTGTTTTGTGACTTAACATATGATCTATTTTAATGTTTCATATACAGTTGAAAATAATGTGCATTCTGCTGCTGTTAGGTGGACAGTTCTATGCATGTCTGTTAGGTCTAGTTGGTTTATAGTGTTGTAATTCTTCTTGTTTTTTATGATGCTCTGTCTGAAGATTCTATCTATTATCAATAATGATATATGGAAGTCGCCAACTGTTACTGTAGAACTCGCCATTTCTCCTTTTGCATCTGTGAATGGTTGCTTCATATTTTGGGGAACTCTTGTTTGGTACATATATTGTCTTAATGAATTGACTTCTTTATCAGTCTATAATGTATTGTCATGCCTCTTGTAATAGTTTTCAAGTTAAAGTCTATTTTACCTAAAATAAGAGGGCTTCAAAAATTTGTGGAAAATGAAATGAGAAGATAATGGAATTTTTACACAAACTTTTTGAAGACCTCTCATATTATTTTAGCTGTCATTATTCCTGCATGCAAGAGTTGTTTTTTGTTGTTGTTGTTTTTTTTGTTTAAAGCAGCTATTTTTATAATTTCCAAAATATAATGTCAAAGTTAATGAAATTAATTATTCATGCATATATTGACTGATTTATTTATCTGACATTGGCTGATTACCTAATATCTATAAGTTATAGATTCTTCATTCAGTTAGCCTTCATTTTATTCTGATCTCTCAGAATGTGTTTCAAGCACAGTTTCTCAAACAAGAAAGAACCTTGTTATTAAAATATTTTAATAAGCTTTAATGATATATAAATTATATACACAAAATATACTTATTCTATGTGTACTTTTCAATGAGTAAGGAGCCCTAGAGGTACAGTGAATTAAGCACTGGGCCACTAGCCAAAGGTTCAGTTGTTTGAACTTACCAAACACTCTACGAGAGAAAGATGAGGAAGCCTGCTTCCTTAAAAATGTACAGCCTCACACTGGCTGGAGAGTAGATACATGTTACAGGTGACAGGATGGACAATATACAAGCAGGGTAATACAGTGAGGGAGAGTGATAGATGAACAATGAAAATAGGAAGTATGCCTGAGCTAAATAAGTAGTAATAGAAGTAAATGGTGATTTATAAGCAACCTTTAAAAAACAGTGTTTTATGAGTAGGTGTGTGGATTAAAACATAGACTGAAAGGGTAAAGGACTTAAGTGCATCAAAAGACTTCACCAGAAGAGTAAAAAGGGAACCCACAGAATGGGAAAAAATACTTTGTGATGACACATCAGACAAGGGACTCATTTCTAAAATATTTAGGAAACTACAACACCTCTACAAGAAAAAGAGAAATAACCCAATTAAAAAATAGGCACAGGACATGAACAAACACTTCACCAAGGAAGAGATCCAGGCAGCCAACAAACATATGAATGGGTAAAAGGGGGTGGGGGGGAAGTTATGTACTTGACTGCCTTGAGGACATTGCTTTCCCCTGCCTAATATTGTAAAAAAAAAAAAAAAAAGCTTGGAAGCCTACAACTGACTAGGTTTGCTAAAATGTGAAATAGAATTTTCCTAGGGAAATAGGCTTATTGCTAAAGCTTTGTAAAATATGAGGCCTTAGATGGATTCCTGAGTTCCACCCAGAACCTTATGAATTGGGACATTCCCTCTTGAGAAGACATGCATGCCAACCCATAACTACTGGGAGAATAGAAGATTCTTATTGAAAGAAAGACCTGCAGAAAAAAAGTGCCTGTTTAGCTGTTTGAATATCAAGCAAGCTGGTTGCTTTGGAAGCATCAAGAAAAGAAAAGTTAGTCAATCAGGGAAAACCCCCTTCTAGGACTGATATTGAAAGGGAACCCATGAGAAGTATAATAAGCTCAGTGGGGACAACCTGGGTCTACTTGTGACTAGAAGAGTAATACAGACATGGGCTGAGTTTGACCATGTTCCATTGGCACTCATAAACCTTGAAATGAGACAAACAAGAGGAAGAGCTGGCTGGTCTGAAGTTTAGAAAGATTTGTGAACTCCTGAGTCCATGGACACTGACCTAGTCCCTGGTGACTAGGGCTGAGAGTAAAGCGGCCAGTCAGTTTGACATGCAGAGAGGTGTGGGTGAACTCCCAAACTTGCACCTAGTACCCATTTGACATAGGCAAAAACTTGAAAAAAAGGAGGGGGGTATGTAGGGAGGAATTCACATCAAAGATTTAACAAGATAGCTATTAGAACTAATACATGAATTCAGTAAAGTGTCAGGTTGATAGATACACACTAAAATCAGTGAGGTTTCTGTATAAGAATGCTTTAAAATGTTCATGAAAAAATGGAATTAAAAGATAATGGTAATTTTCTATAAACTTTCTGGATCCTTTTCATATATCAGCAATAAGCAAGAGGAAAAGAAAATTAAGAAAATATTGCCATTTAAAATAAATTAAAGTATAACTTTATAAATGAAAGGACACTCAATGCTCACAGATTGGAAGTCTCAATAAAAAAAGTATCAATAGTATCAAAGCAATCTATAAATTCAATGCAATTCCCATCAAAATTCCAACATTCTTTTTTGAAGAAATTGAAAAGTCAATCTTCAAACATATATGCAAAGCACAAATAGGTAATCTTGAAGGAAAATAAGTAGATACATTCAAACTTCCTGATTTCAAGACATATTATAAGCAGTTAAAATAGCCTGGTTTTGGCAATAAAATAGCAAATGTATAGATCATGTGGTGTGACACTGTGGGATAATGTACTGGACCACAAGGTCTGTTCAGACTGCAAGGCTGGTAGTTCAAATTCATCAGCCACTCCTTGGAAACCCTATACGGGTTTGTTATGAGTGAGAACCAACTTGACAGCATTTAACAACAACATAAATCAATAGGATATAATAAGAGTCCTTAAAGAAATCCATACATCTGTGGTTGGCTGATGCTAGCTGCATTCAATGTGTTAAAAAGAGTCTATCAAATGAATGGTGTTGAAAAAGTTGGATTTCCATACACAGAAAAAGTATATCACAATTCATATCTTACACCATAAAATTTTTTAGAAGAAAATAAAGGAGTGAATCTACTGTACCTAGTGTTTAACAGTGTATTATCATATATTAAAACAAAAGTACAATAGACAAAATAGATGAATAGGACATCATAAGAATTAAAGATTTTTGCTCATTGAAAAGCTTTTTCAACAATGTGAAGAGACAACCAGCTGACAGTGAGAAATTTTTCAGAATTCAAATGAGCATTTAATATCCAAAATAAATATATGTTTTAAAATCTGTACATTAATAATAAAAAGACAAACAATAAAAAATGGGCAAAGGAGTTGAAGAGACATTGTATCAAATGGACGACAACCACATGAAACTATGCTCAATGTCATTAACCATTGTTGTTAAGTGTCCTTGAGTTAGTTCTGACTCATAGCAACTCTTTTACTCCTGTTACTCTGTTACTCCAAGGAGTAACTGACCTTGCAGTTAGAAGTTTAATCTTTGTCCTACAGTGCCTGACCAGGAAAGCCTCAAGTAGCAATACTGTAAGATTCTGTGAGCAAAATATGTAATGATGTTGAAAGAATCAAAAGAAGATGGGAGAATTATAAATTAATGGTGCCAAAATAATTGTTCAACATTTATTAATAACTGGTCTGCCATTTTAGGAGGTAGAATATGATCAAGCTGTCAGTGTGCCATATTGTGGTGTCTTGCATATTGTTGTGATGCTGTAAGCTATCACACCAGTATTTTTAGTACCAACAGGGTCACCCGTGGTGGATGGGTCTCAGTGGAGTTTCTAGACAAAGAGAGACTAGGAAGAAGGACAGGCAGACTACTTAAGAATGGTTAACCACTGAAAACCTTATGAATGACAGCAGAACATTTTAAGACATAGTGCCAGAATATGAAAACATTACAAATAACAGTGAAACACTATCAAATATAGTGCCACATGATGAGGCCCTCAGGTTGGAAGGCGCTAAACATGTAACTGGGGAAGAGCTGCCCCTTAAGGTAGATCGAGTTTACCATAATGATGTGAATAGAGAAAAATTTTAGGAACCTTTAATTTTTTTGTGGGGCACAACTCAAGGATAAATTGTTGCAAACATTCAATAATAATTGTTGTTGCTATTGTTGTTGTTAAGTGCCGTTGAGTCAGTTTGACCCATAGTGAACCTGTATAGGGTTTCTGGGGAATGGCTGGAGTGTTTGAACAACTGACTTTGTACTTCAGACTGATCTTGCAATCAGCGCATTAACCTGAATCACCATACCAGGACTTCTAATTAATAATTAGAATGTGGACTATACAAAGTATGAATCTAGGAAAATTGGAAGTTGTCAAAAATAAAATTGAGCACATGAAGACAAATATCATAGGCATCCGTGAGTTGAAATGGATTGGTATTGACCATTTTGAATCTGATAATCATATGGTTTACTATGTCAGAAACAACAAATGGAAGCAGAATGACATTGCATTCATTGTCAAAAAGAACATTTCAAGATCTGTTTTGAAGTTCTGTGATAGAATAACATCCATACGGACAAAAAGGGTACTGGTGTGGTGCTTCAGAATAAGCACTGGACTGCTAAAAGTAAGGTTTACTGTTCAAACCTACCAGCCACTGCTTAGAAACTGTTCGCTGAGTCCCACTGAGTCAGAACCAACTCCACTCACTTAACAACAGCAACAATAACAAAAGGAAGACAAGCTAGTACCATTATTATTCAAATTTACACAACAACCACTTAAGTCAGTGATGATAAAATTCAAGAATTCTATCAAATCCTTTTGTGGAAATTGATCAAACTGATAATTAAAATACAATAATAATCACTGGGGCAAAAGTAGGAAACAAAAAGAAAGGATCATTAGTTGGAAAATAAGAGTTTGGTGATAGAAATGATGCTGGAGACCACATGACAGAATTTGGCAAGACCAACTACTTGTTCAATGCAAATACCTTCTTTAAGCAACATAAAAGGTAACAACTATACACATGGACCTCACCAGATGGAATATACAGAAATCAAATTGAGTACATCTATGGAAAGAGACTGTGGAAAAGCTCCATACCATCAGCCAAAATAAGGCCAGGAATGACTGTGGAACAGACCATCAATTGCTTATATGTAAGTTCAGGCTATGTTGTTGTTGTTGTTAAGTGCCGTTGAGTCGGTTCCGACCCATAGCGACCCTGTACAGGGTTTCCTAGGGTGTAAATCCTTACGGGAGTAGAAAGCCTCATCTTTCTCCCGCGGAGCGGCTGGTAGTTTCGAACCGCTGACCTCAAGGTTCACAGCCCGATTCGTAACCACTACGCTACCAGAGTTCAGGCTATAGATAAATAAAATGAAAACAACTACATGAAAGTAAAAATATGACCTTGAACATATCCCAAATGAATTTTTGAGACTATTCCAAGAACAGGGTTGATACACTAGACCAAAGGCAGGAACTATGAAACTACATCAAGAACATCATATTAGAAGAAAGCAAAAAGGTCAAGGCAAAGACAAAAAGACTGGAAGGAACTAAAATGGATGTCAGAAGAAACTCTGAAACTTTCTCTTGAGCATAAAGAAGCTAAAGCAACTGAAAGAAAAGAGGAAGTAAATAGAGATGAACAGAATATCTGAAAAGGCTGCTTAAGAAGAAAAGTCAGCTACTGTAATTAAATGGACCTGGAGTTAGAAAAACAAAGACAACACACTCAGCATTTCTCAAGCTGCAAGAATTGAAGAAAAAAAATAAAGTCTCAACTTGAAATATACTGATGTAGATAACATCAAAGTAGATGGGCAGAATAAACAGAAACACTGTATCAAAAAGGAATGGTCAGTGTTAAATTATTTTAAGAGGTACCATATGATCAAGAACCTATGCTACTGAAGGAAGAAGTCCAAACTGCACCAAAAGCAGTGGCAAAAAAATAAATAAAAATACAAGGCTCTAGGAATTGATGAAATAAAACTGGAAATATTTCAGCAAACTGATGTGACACACATCTATGCCAAGAAATTAGAATGACAACTACCTGGCAGATTGATTTGAAAAGATCCACATATATGGTCATTGCAAAGAGAGGTGGCTCAATGTAATACTGAAATCATGCAACAATATCATTACTATCTCATGCAAATAAAATGTTACCAAAGATAATTCAAAAAATGGTTGCAACAGTATATCGACAAAGAACACCAGAAATTCAAACTGAATTCAGAAGAGGATATGAAAATAGGGATATTATTGCTCATGTCAAATGGATCCGGGCTGAAAGCTCAAAATAGCAGAAACATGTTTCCTTGTGCTTTACTGAGTATGCAAAGACTTTTGATTGTAAGCATCATGACCAACTGTGAATAGCACTGGGAAGTATGGGTATTCTAGAACACTAAAGTGGACTCATGATCAAACTGTACATAGACATAGAAGCAGTCATTACACAGCACAAGGGGATACTGAATGGGTTAAAATCAGAAAAGGTATGCACCAGAGTTGTGTCCCTCTACCATACTTATTCAATTTTTATGCTGAGGAAATAATCTGAGAAGCTGGATTATATGAAGAATGTGGCTTCAGTAATGGAGAAGGACTAATTAACAACCTGTAATATGTAAGTGATATGGAGTCCTGGTGTGGCACTGTGGGTAAATGCTCCAGACTGCAAAGCCATTTGAATTGCAAGGTCAGTGGTTCAAGTTCACCAGTTGCTCTTTGGAAACCCTATACAGGGTTGCTATGGGTCAGAATTGACTCGGCAGCACTTAACAACAACAAATATGCAAGTGATATAATCTGTCTTGCTGGTAGGGAAGAGGCCTTAAAATACTTACTGATGAAGATCAAAGACCACAGCCTTCAGTGCCAGTTGCATTTCAATGTCCAAAAAACAACAGAAATGATTGAAGTTATCAAAGACTTCATTTTGCTTGGATCCACAATCAGCACTCACAGAAGAAGCAGTCAGGAAATCGAATGACATATTGCATTAAGCAAATCTGTTGAAAACGACTTCGTTAAAGTGTTTGAAAGCAAAGATATCAGTTTGAGGACTAATGTGCAACTGATCCAAGTCATGGTATTTTCAATCAGAGAATATCAGAAAGATGTTTGTCTGTGCCTTATTGACTATGCAAAGGCTTTTGATTCTGTGGATCATGAAAAGCTATGGACAACATTGCAAAATATGAGTATTCCAGAACACTTAATTGTGCTCATGAG
>NW_006408542.1:27128034-27128709 GCF_000296735.1 Chrysochloris asiatica | reverse complement strand
ATATGCATGTGAAAGCTGGACAGTGAATAAGGAAGACTGTAGAAGAATTGATGCTTTTGAGTTATGGTGTTGAAGGAGAATATTGAAAGTGCCATATTGGTTGCCAAAAGAACCAATAGATCAGTTTTGGAAGAAGTGCAGCCAGAGTGCACCTCAGAGGCTAAGATGGCCAAACTTCATCTCTCATACTTTGGACATATTGTGAGAAGGACCAGGCGCTGGAAAAGATTATCATGTTTAGTATAGTGTAGGGTCAGAGAAAAAGAGGAAGACCCCCAGCCAGATGGATTGGCCAAGTGGCAGCATCGATGGACTCAAGTGTGTCAACAGTAGTGAGGTTGACCCAGGATTGGGCAGTGTTTCTTTCGGATGTGCATGAGGTCGCTATGAGTCAGTACAACGCGATGGCACCTAACAACAACAACAACAACAATATGTTTGTGAAAGTTGTGCAGTTAATAAGGAAGACTATGGAAGACTGGGTGAATGTGAGTTATATTGTTAGAGAAAAATACTGAAATAGCCACGGAATGCAAAAAGAACAAAAAAAAAAATCAGTGTTGGAAGAAGTACAACCAGAGTGCTTATTAGATGCCAGGATGAAGACACTTTGTCTTTCATACTTCAGACATGTCATCAGGAAGGACCAGTCTCTGGAGTAGGACATCATGCTTG
>NW_006408542.1:27125107-27127454 GCF_000296735.1 Chrysochloris asiatica | reverse complement strand
TTCAAGAGGAACTCAAAGAAGGTTATGAAACTAGTGTTATCACTGCTGAATCCAAAGGATTGTGGCTGGAAACCAAGAATACTGTGAAGATGTTTATTTGTGTTTTATTGTCTATTCATTCTACTATGTAGATTACTTTTTTTTTTTTAATGTATATTGATAGTATTGTGAAGAACAGGCATTTCAGAACACTTAATTGTACTCAGGTAGAACCTGTGCATAGACGAAGAGACTGTTGTTGAAACAGAATAAGGATATATTGCATGGTTTTAAATCATAGAAGTTGTGCATAAGGGTCATATTCTTTCATCATAATTGTTTAATCTGTATACTGAGGAAATAATCTGAGAAACTGGACTCTATGAAGAAAAAAAACAGCATCAGGATTGGAGAAAGATTAACAACCTGAGATATGCAGACAACAACCTTGCTTACTGAAAGCATGTTGCTGTTATTGCTGTTAGGTGCCTTCGTGTCATGTCTAACTCACAGTGACTCTACATACAATAGAATTAAACATTACCCTGTACTGCGTCATCCTCACAATTGGTATTATTTTCGAGCCAATAATTGTTGTCACTGTGTCAATCCGTCTCCTTGAGGTCATCTTCATTTTCACTGACTTTTTCAAGGGAGGGTCCTTCTTTTTTTGTCCTTCTCCAAATACATCACAACATGTGTGAGATATGAGAGAAGTTTGTCCATCCAGGCTTCTTAGGAGAAATCTGGCTGTACTCCTTCTAAGACAGATTTGTTTGTTCTTCTTCTAGTCCATGGTATTGTTATTATTCTTTCTCAACACCATTATTCAACTACATTGATGCTCCTATGGGCTTCCTTATTAACTGTCAAACTTTCACATACATCTGAGGAGCTGAGAAATAAAATGGCTTGAGTCATGCCCCTTTGCCCTCAAACTGACATCTTTGTTCTTTGACACTTTAAAGATTCTTTTGCAACATATCTGCTAATGTACAATGTCTTTTGATTTCTTGCCTGCTGCTTCCATGCATGTTGTTTGTAGATCCAAGCAAAATTAAGTCTTTGACAATTTAAATAAATTCTCCACTTATCATGATGTTATTTACTAGTCCAAGTGTTAGAATTTTTATTTTATTTATATTGAGGTGCAATCCATAAAGAAGGGTGCAGTCTTTGATCTTCATCAGTAAGTATTTTAAGTCCTCTTCATTTTTAGCAAGTAAGTGCAGGTTGTTAATGAGTCTTCCTCCAATCCTAATGCCACATTCTTTGTCATATAATCCAATTTTCAGGTTATTTGCTCAGCATACAGATTAAATACATATGGTGAGAGGATACAACCCTGGCACACACTTTCCTGAATTTAAACCATTCAATATCCCTTTGTTTTGTTCTAATGACGGCCTCTTGGCCTATATAAAGATTCCTCATGAGCCCAATTTTGTGTTGTAAAATAACTATTCTTCACAACATTACCCATAGTTTTTCATGATCCATACAAACTGTGCATAGTTAGTAAAATATAAATAAATATATTTCCCTTATTCTCTGATTTTAACCAAGATCCATGTGATGTCAGTAGTCACGTCCCTAGTTGTATGTCCTATTCAGAATACGGCTTGAATTTCTGGCAGTTCTCTATTGATATACTGTTGCAACCATTTAAAAATTATCTTCAGCAAAATTTTACTTCCATGTGATGTTAATGATGTTGTTCACTGATTTCCACATTATGTTGGGTCACTTTTCTTTAGAATGGGCACAAATATGAATCTCTTCCAATCTGTTGGCCAAGTAGTTGTCAGCGCCTCTAATGCTGCATTAGTTTGTTGAAAGATTTCAATTTGTGTTCTGTTACTTCCACAACTCTTTTGGTCTTTGATCATTATTGTCTAATGTATCAAATCTGATTTTGAGATGGTCTCTAAATTCAGGTGGAATAGGTCAGATTTTAGATCTCTAGGACTTGTTTTCATTTTCTTCAGCCACACACCAAACTTGCCTAGAGCAATTGAGGCCCTGTTTCAGAGTTTTAACAGATGATATTAAACATGTCCAGCATCTTTTACCACAGAGTAGTCAATTTGAATCTGGTGTGTTCTATTTGGTGAGGTCCATGTGCTGTTGCTTTTTGTTGCTTAAAGAAGGTATGTACAGAGAACAAACAAGATGGCAGAAGGGTGGAAGTGCAGTGAGAAGCTCCATGAGCAACAACACAGAATACCTGACCAAGGAGGCTTGGGGGATCGTGCCAGAACTCTGAACCACATATAAAGGAATACTTAGAAGGTTGGAAGGCTTACAGCTAGGAGAATTTGTAGCAGAAGCAGGAAATCCATTGTTTTCTAATTCAAGACACTCAGAT
>NW_006408542.1:27122136-27124000 GCF_000296735.1 Chrysochloris asiatica | reverse complement strand
AATCACCAAGACATATAATAATCAAACTTTCCAAAATCAAAGATAAGGACAGAATCCTGAAAGCAGCTAGGGAAAAGAGAAGTTTAACATACAAAGGCAAGCAAATCAGATTAAGCTCAGATCTCTCAACAGAAACCATGCAGGCAAGAAGGCAATGGGGAGTCTTATATAAAACCCTGAAAGAAAAAAAACTGCCACCCAAGAATCCTTTACCCAGCAAAGCTGTCATTCACATATGATGGTGTAATCAAAACATTCCAGTATAAACAGAAGCTAAGCAATTTTTGCCAAAGCCAACCCTGCCATGGAAAACATCCTAAATGAAGTTCTGTGGACCAAGAACAGACAACAACTAGAGAATAATGTACATGGCAGCATCACCCTGAACTCAATTGACAAATGGAAGAGTACAAGAACAGAATAAAAATGTAAGAACAGAGGATCTGGGAGTTCAGTCTATGATCAAAACAATTACAATGTGAAAGAAGGTAAACACAGAGGAACAGAGATCCAGGTGGTGAGAAGGTCAGGTAGATTACAGGATAAAATAGACTGTCTTAAATGGAGGGAATAGTTAATGGAATATAAGGTAACCACAACAGTGGGGTTGGGTTGGGTGCTTTAGTTCAGATATTAGAGAGGGCAATACAAGAAGGGCGAGGAGGCAGAAGAACAAGATAGATAGGGGAACACTGAGGCAGGTAAATAGTGATGCATGATCAACCTGGGAACAACAAGGCTCTGGGATACAGGGATCTAGGCATAGCTTAAAGAGGGAAAATTATACTGAAATGTTTGACTGTCTTATGAATATTGGTTCCCTTGCCTACTATTATAAAATAGACACTTGAGTAGTATAGAAAGGAATGATGGGAAACATGATTAGAGAAAACTTGTAAGCCTGTCTTTTGCCTATAACTGATTGGAATACCTAACAGGGGTTCTAGAACTTGCCCAGTTAAATAGGCCTCTTGCAAAGCCTTTGCAGGTGGAATCCTGAGTCCAATCCAGAACCTTACCAGGTGGGACATTACCTCTAGCAAGGACAAGAAAACCAGCCTGGAACAGCTAGAGTGACAGAAGATACATCTTCAAAGAAAGATCATCAGGAAAAACCAAAAACAAAAATGTCAGCATGACTGGCTACTACAAGAATAAGAAAGCTGTTTGCCAGGAAGCCATCAAGGCAAGCAATCAAGTTCCTTCAGACAAACTTCCTTCTAAGATTGAAACTCAAAGGGAACACACAAACAAGTAAACTTGCTGGTGACCACATTGGTCTACAGTTGAGTGAAAGAAGGTGAAAGGCAGCAATGGAGAAATGGGCTGAGTGCAACCACATTTCATTGACTCTTGTTGACCTGGAGATGAGAGAGAGAAGAGGAAGGGCTGGTTTGTCCAAAGTGTTGTGAGACCTGAGGACACTTGAGCCCATGGAGAAGGACGTAGCCACAGAGGGCTAGAGCTGAGAGTGAAGCATCCAGCTGATATGAAGTGAGGGGAGATGAACAAGAACACCCAAACTTGCTGACAGTACTCATTTGACCTAACCTTGATGGCTGGATAATCAGAACTCGACTAGAGGAAGATTACTAAATAAATAAATAAATAAAAAATAAAGGGAAAAAGGGTAAATTGCTACAATTTGATGAACCTGACCTATACTCAGAGAGGTAGTTACTCTAAATACCAATAGAGAGGGAAGGAGTCTTCACATCAAGTATCAATGCTATCCTCTCTGTACACAGGGTAGATAGGTATGGGCAACTTAGACATTGGCTACCTAAAATGAGGGGGTGAAAAAGGCACAAAGTGACTGGCTTACAAGGTTTCAAGAGGGAGTTTAGTTTAAGAGTATGGGTCT
>NW_006408542.1:27118824-27119628 GCF_000296735.1 Chrysochloris asiatica | reverse complement strand
AGCAATCCCTCTAGTTGGTATTTATCCACAAGAAATACGAGCCATATCATGAGTAGATATATGTACACCAAAGTTCATAGCAACATTATTTATAATAGCAAAAGAATGGAGACAGCCCAACTGTCTGTCAATTGAAGAATGGATAAACAAACTTTGGTATATGCACATAATGGAATATTATGCCACCATATAACATAGATGAAACTTGAGGACACTATGCTGAGTACAATTAGTCAATCACAAAAGTAGAAATACTGTAATGCTGATCATTATTGTGAAACTATAGGAAAAAATACCAACATTAAAAGGGGAAACAATGTTGGTTACTGGGGTATGGGGGTAGGACAAGGGGAGGGAGGGGAAGGCAGAGCACACGGTAGGGAATAGACACGGGATAGTTTGGGTATTTTTCTGCTATTCATAAGGTGTTCAGTGACTAAAGATTCAGAAATGGTTCGTCACTCTTTCTTCCTTTCTGTCTTTGCCTGGAAGCTCGTCTGAAACCTGTCCACCATGGGTGACCCTGCTGGTTATTTAAAATACTGGTGGCATAGCTTTCAGAATCATAGCAACTCACAAGTCACCATAGTATGACAAAAAGGAAGGATCAGTAGTTGGAAATATGGCCTTGGTGATAGAAATGATGCTGGAGAATGCATGATAGAATTCTTCAAAACCAATAATTTATTCATTTCAAATACATTCTTTAGACAGCATAACAGATAACTATACACATGGACTTCGCCAGATGGAAAACATAGAAATCAAATTGACTACATCTGTGAAAAGAAAAGATGGAAAAGC
>NW_006408542.1:27116385-27117059 GCF_000296735.1 Chrysochloris asiatica | reverse complement strand
CTGGGTTCTATGAAGAAAAACGTGGTGTCAGGATTGGAGGAAGACTCATTAACAACCTGCAATATGCAGATGATACAACCTTGATCGCTGAAAGTAAAGAGGACTTGAAACATTTACTTATTCTTTCTTTCAAGAAGTATCTTCTGTTCTTTTAGCTGCTCCAGGCTGGTCTACTAATACTTTCAAGTGGAAATTGCCCATCTCTGAAGATCTAGATGTGGTTAATGCTTCCACCTATAGTCTTATGTATTGTAGAGGCTCCAAAGAAAGCCTCCTTACTTGGCACATTGTACACCCATTTCAGGTATTCCAATCAGTTATAGGCAAAAGACGGACTTACAAGCTTTCTATGGTGATGTGTCTGGCTATTCCTTTCTCTCCCCCTCCAGGGTCTATTTTATAATATAATGCAAGGAAAACCAGATTCAAAAGACAGCCAAGCATCTTAACATTATTCCCCCTCTTTCCGCATTCCAACCATGGCTCAATCTCTGTATCCCAGAACCCTGTTGTTCCAATGTTGTGCATACATCATTATTTACCTCTGTCCCACTTAGCAATTCAAACCTGCCTAATTGTTCTCCCATCTGCTTTGTTTTTCTGTTCCCCTCTCCCTTCTTGTATATTGCCCCCCTGCCCAGCACCCAAACTATCCTGTGTCTATTCTCTGCCCT
>NW_006408542.1:27111870-27115545 GCF_000296735.1 Chrysochloris asiatica | reverse complement strand
TAGTCTGTGTATTCCCTGAATTAATGCCCTCCCATTTGTCCCTATTTTTTCATTGATGGCCTTCATAATTCTGGAGTTCACATTTAGGTCTTTAATCCATGTTGAGTTGGTTTTTGTATAAGGTATGAGTTGAAGGTCTTGTTTCAATCTTTTGCATATTGTTTTCCAGTTCTGCCAGCACCATCTACTGAAGAGACTACCATCTCTCCATGCAATATATTTAGGTGTGTTGTCAAAAATCAGTTGGCTGTATTTAGATGGTTTAACTTCTGGATTCTCGATTCTGTTCCATTGATCTATGTATCTTTCATTGTACCAGTACCAAGCTGTTTTGACCAGTGTAGCCGTGTAGTAAATTTTGAAGTCAGGAAGTAAAAGACTTCCAACCGTATTCTTCTTAAGCAGTGCTTTACCTATCCTCAGTCTCTTTCCTTTCCATATAAAGTTTGTGATTATTTTTTCTATCTCTTTGAAGAATGTTATTGGAATCTGGATTGGGATCGCATTATATGTGTAAACTACTTTGGGCAGTATTGATATTATCACAATGTTAAGTCTTCCTATCCAGAAGCATGGTATATGCTTCCATTTTTGTAAGTTTCTTGTAGTAGTGTTTTGTAGTTTTCTTTGTATAAGTCCTTTGTTTATCTGGTTGTATTTATTCCTAGATATTTCGTCCTTTGGGTGGTTATTGTAAATGGTACTGCTTTCCTAATGTCTTTTTCAACTCTGTCATTTTTGGTATAGAGGAATCCAACTGATTTTTGTATGTTGATCTTATATTCTGCCACTCTGCTGATTCTTCCAGTGAGGTCTGTTAGCTTTTTTACTGAGTCTTTGGGGTTTTCTACATAGAGAATCATATCATCTGCAAATAGGGAGAGTTTTATTTCTTCTTTGCCAATCTGGATACCTTTAATTTTCCTTTCTTGCTGTATAGCTCTTGCTAAGACTTCCAGCACAATTTTGAATAGGAGTGGTGACAAAGGGCATCCTTGTCTGGTTCCTATTTGCAGAGGTAAGGCTTTCAGTTTCTCTCCATTGAGAGTCATGTAGGCTGTTGGTTTTGTATATATGCTCTTTAGTATGTAAACAACATTCTTATCAACAGAGAAAAGATTGAAGTTGTCAAGGACTTCATTCTTCTTGGATCCACTATCAACACTCACGGAAGCAGCAGTCAGGAGATCAAATGATGTAATGCATTCGGTAAATGTGCTGCACGAGATCTTTTTAAAGTGTTGAAAAGCAAAGATGTCAGCTTGAGGACTAAGGTGCACCTGACCCAAGCCATGGTGATTTCAATAACCTCATATGCATGTGAAAGCTGGACAGTGAATAAGGAAGACCATAGAAAAATTGACGCCTTTGGTTATGCTGTTGGAGGAGAATATTGAAAGTGCCATGGACTGCCAAAAGAACCAATAGATCTGTTTTGGAAGAAGTGCAGCCGGAATGCTCCTTAGAGGCTAAGATGGCCAAACTTCACCTCTCATACTTGGGACCTATTGTCAGGAGGGACCACTCACTGGAAAAGGGTATCATGTTTGGTAAGGTGTAGGGTCAGAGAAAAAGAGGAAGACCCCCAGTGAGATGGATTGTCCAGGTGGCAGCATCGATGGACTCAAGTGTGGCTACAGTAGTGAGGTTGGCCCAGGATTGGGCTGTGTTTCTTTCTGCTGTGCATAATCGTTATGGGTCAGTACTGACTCAATGACACCTAACAAGAACAACAACATATGCATGTGAAAGCTGGATAGTGAATAAGGAAGACTGTAGAAGAATTGATGCCTTTGAGTTATGGTGTTGGAGGAGAATATTGAAAATGCCATGGGCTACCAAAAGAACCAATAGATCTGTTTTGGCAGAAGTGTAGCCAGCATGCTCCTTAGAGGCCAAGATGACCAGACTTCGTCTTTCATACTTTGGACGTATTGTCAGGAGTGAGCAGTCGCTGGAGAAAGATATCATGTTTGGTATGGTGTAGTGTCAGAGGAAAATAGGAAGACCCCCAACAAGATGGATTGGCCAAGTGGCAGTATCGATGGACTCAAGTGTGGCAACAGTAGTGAGGTTGGCCCAGAATCGGGCAGGGTTTCCTTCTGCTGTGCATAAGGTTACTATGGGTTGGTACCAACTCAATGGCACCTAACAACAGCAACAACAGTTTAGGTGTTGGGAATCGTGACCTGGGTGGGTCATGACCTGGGTAACAAGCAGTATAGTGAGAGCCAGGGACTCCTGAGCCCATGGACATAGTCACAGAAGACTAGGGAAGAAGGTTTTGTGATGACATAAATAATCTGCAAGGAACACTTAGGGTTCCTAGAAGATGGAGACAAGAAACAATCTTCTCCTAATGCCTTCAGAAAGAACAAATCTTATTTTGGGAGTGAATACCCCATGTTATCTTTAAGTTACTTGCTAGAGCACCAGAGTGCCTGTGAGCACAGCACATTTTCTTAGTCGTTAAGTTCCCCTCTGAATACTATTTAGAGTATATCCATATCAGTGACATTCCACAATTAAAGGCAAACCACGAGTGGATGTTAGGTCCCAAGATGCAAAAGTCAGTTTTCTCATACTGAGCAGTGTTTAAAAATCCTGAAATATAAATCATCAATATGGCCCACAGTTTATTCATGCATTAGCCTAAATGTTTTCCTTACATGTTTGTTGGTCAAACATTCTATTTATCTTTATAAGTGACTTATGATGGGATATCCTCAGGATGTCATTGTACATTCATTGGTGGTGGTGTGCTGTGGAGTCAGTTCCGACTCAGAGACCCTGCATAGGTTTTCCGAGGCTGTAAATCTTTATGGGAGCAGAAAGCCTCATCGTTCTCCTGTGGAACTGCTGGTAGTTTCGAACTGCTGACCTTGAGGTTAGCAGCCTGACTTGTAACCACTATGCTATTTAGAGCTCCTGTACATTCATTGACAGTCACCTAGACTAGATTAAGTAAGTGACATGGTGACTCTCCTCTGTTGTCATTTATATTATTTCATCACTCATGAAGGACTGGCATTTGTTTTGTGCCACAAGGCTCTTTAGTGCTAGCACTGTACTATTTTTCCTTTTGTACTGTTACACCTCAAGAGAAGAATTTTAATAGCACAGAAAACATGGCTATAAACTAAAATCTTCAGGGACTGCTAAGAAAAAATGTTCTACCAGTGGTCATTTTGCATTAATAGGGGGTCTGACCTGAAAATGGGAGTTCCAAGTGGGTGTAACACCTGAGTTTGCTAGACTTGAATTTCACAGGAAAAAAAAAGAAAAAGGAAAAACACGACTTCTGTGATATATGAAATAAGGATATTTATTCAATTTTAATTGTGGTTTTTAACTGTGGATAATGTTGACTTTTGATATTACAAATCACGAGGGGGATTTTAAAAGTTGGAATATTTGAATTAAAAGATCATATAAATTTTCCAAAGGGTTGTTTGATGATGCATGGAAGCCTGCCCCTCAGTTGTCAGCACACAGCCCCTCTCCCTCTCTGGGTCTAGAGTCCTCAGCCGCTCCATCTCTTCACATCATCTTCTCTGCCTTCATCTCTGGCATCACTGTGTCTCTGGGTAGGGATCCTCTGCTCCTGGCCTACAAAGTCAACCACTTCCCTCCTTTTGCTACAAAATTTCTACCTTTACATTTCTAACCCTCACA
>NW_006408542.1:27108598-27111444 GCF_000296735.1 Chrysochloris asiatica | reverse complement strand
TTATCTGCAAGTGTGGGTGTTCTTGTGCATATGCCCTCTCTTCTTATCAGCTGGATGCTTCACTCTCCACTCTAGTCCTCTGTGGCTATGTCACTGACGCTGGGCCCAGAAGTCCCCAGGTCTTGCCATATTGCTGGCCAACCAGGTATCCACTCAGTTCACAGGAGTCTATTGAATGTGTTAGGTCTGAGCTCACAGCTTCATTGCTGTTTTTCTCTCACTTCCCCTTATTGGTAACCAATGTGGTCACCAGTCAGAGCATGTTTCTACTCATGTATTCCCATTGAGTCTCAGTCTTGGAGGGGTGTTTGCTCTGGAGGGACCTGACCACTTGTCTTGATGTCTTCTGGGTGAGCAACTTGCTTGTTCTTGTAGTGGTCAGTCAGACTTCAATTATTGTTTTTTATTTCCTGTCGGTCTTTCTTTCAGGAAGTATCTTCTGTTGTTCTAGCCGCTCCAAGCTGGTCTGCTTGTCTTTTCAAGTGGAAATTTCCGGCTTCAGAAGATTCTGGATGGGGTTCAAGTTTCTACCTATGGTCTTATGTAATTCAGGGGATCCTCAGGAAGTCTCCTTCACTGGGCAAGTTGTAGCCCCATTTTAGATATTCCAATCAGTTATAGGCAGAAGAAAGACTTACAAACTTTCTGTGGTGATATTTCTGGCTATGCAAGGGAAACCAACATTCAAAAGACAGCCAATCATCTTAACTTTGTTGTTATTGTTAACGACCATGGAGACGGTTCCGACTCATAGTAAACCTGCACAGGGTTTCCAAGGCTGTAAATATTTACGGGAGCAGAAAGCCTCATCTTTCTCCTGCAGAACAGCTGGTAATTTTGAACTGCCTACCTTGAAGTTAACAGCCAAATTTGTAACAACTATGCTACCAGAGCTTCTTATTTCCCCCCTTTTACCCATTCAAACCATGCCTCAATCCCTGTATCCCAGAGCCCTGATGTTCCAATGTTGTGCATACATCATTACTTGCCTCTGCCCCACTTAGCCCATGCAAACCTGCCTAATTGTTCTCCCATCTGCCTTGTTCTTCCATTCCCCTCCACCTTCTTGTATATTGCCCCCTGCCCCAACACTCAAACTATCCTGTGTCTATTCCCTACCCTGTGCTCCACCTTCTCCTTCCTCCTCTCACTCCATCCCCGACATCCTGGTAACCAGCAAAGATTTTTTTTTCCCCTGTATAATATGGATTCTTTTTCTTAGTCTTTTACAGTAATGTCCTATGCAAAATTTTCCTATTGTTACTGAGTAATTGCACTTAGCATAATGTCCTCATAAGTGTCCTGTAAGCCACCCATGTTATGAGGTGGCTTACAGCTTCCTTTTTGTTCTTCAAGGTAGCATAATATCCAATGTGTGTATGTACCACAGTTTGTTTATTCATTCTTCATTTGATGGCTGTCTCCATCTTTTGGCTATTGTAAACAGTGCTGCTATGAACATTGGTGTGCATATATCTACTCGTGTTATGGCTCATACTTTTTTTGGGTAAATACCAAGTAGAGGAATTGTTGGATCATAAGATATTCTATTTCTAACCTTATGAGGAAGCACCATATTGCTTTCCAGAGTGGTTGGACCATTTTGCAATCCCTCAAGCAATGCAGGAGCATCCCAGTCTCTCCACATCCTCACCAGAATTTATTGTCCTCTAATTTTTCAATCATTGCTGTTATTGCTGGTGTGAGATGATATCTCATTGCTGTTTTGAATTATATATCTCTAATGGCTACTGATCCTTGAACATTTCTTCATATATTTGTTGGCTGCCTGGTTCTCCTCACATTTTTTTAATTTTATTTATTTATTTATTTATGTCCTTTTTTTGTAGAGGTGTTGTAGTTTCCTATATATTTTAGAAATTAGTCCCTTGTCTGATAATTTGTTGCAAAAGATCTTTTCCCTTTTTACTCTTTTGGTGAAGTCTCTTGATGCGCATAAGTTTTTAATTTTTAGTATGCTCCAATCATTTGTTTTGTCTACTTTTGTTTGTGTCATTTTCAAAATGTTTGATAGTCTGTGTATTCCCTGAATTAGAGCCCTCACATTTGTTCCTATTTTTTCGTTGATGGCCTTCATAATTCTGGGATTCACATTGAGCTCTTTAATCCATGCTGAGTTGGTTTTTGTATAAAGTGTGAGGTAAAGGTCTTGTTTCAATCTTTTGCATATCGTTTTCTAGTTCTGTTAGCACAATATGTTGAAGAGACTCTCCCCTTTCCATGCTAAATATTTAGGCATTTTGTCGAATATCAGTTGACTGTATGTGGATGGGTTAATTTCTTGATTCTCGATTTTGTTCAATTGATTAATGTATCTTTCATTGTACCAGCACCAGGCTGTTTTGACCACTATACCCATGTAACACATTTTGAAATCAAGGAGTGAGAGGTTTCCAACCCTATTCTTCTTCTTAAGCAGTGATTTGCTTATCCTGGGTCTCTTTCCTTTCCATATAAAGTTTGCAATAGTTTTTTTCCATTTCTTTGAAGAATGTTGTTGGAGTCTTCAATTGGATTGCATTATATGTGTAAATTGCTTTGTGCAGTATTGATATTTTCACAATGTTAAGTTTTCCTATCAAGGAGCATGGTACCTTCTTCCATTTTTGTAGGTCTCTTTTGGTTTCTTGTAGTAGTGTTTTATAATTTTCATTGTATGTGTCCTTTGTTTCGCTGGTTACATTTATTCCTAGATATTTCATCCTTTGGGTGGCTTTTGTAAATGGTATTGGTTTCCTAATGTCCTTTTCAGTGCTGTCATTATTGGTATAGAGGAATCCAACTGATTTTTGTATTTTGGTCTTATATCCTGACACTTTGCTGAA
>NW_006408542.1:27105155-27106778 GCF_000296735.1 Chrysochloris asiatica | reverse complement strand
TAATATAGTGGTTATGAATCGGGTTGCTATCCCCAAGGTCAGCAGCTTGAAACCACAAGCTGTTCCATGGGAGAAAGATGAGGCCCTCTTCTCCTGCAAGGACTCACAGCCTCAGAAACCCTGTGCAGGGTCACTATGAGTTGGAACCGACTCCAAGGTACTCAACAAGCAATCAGGCAAGTTCCTCTAAATGCTGAGAGGATCTGTGTGCATGCATGGTAGAAGAACCCTCCAGTGCTGGGGGTCAGAGGGTGTCCACTCACTCAGGCACCCCCTCTAGTCACCAGAATGGAGGTGCACAGACACTTAGAGGGAAATGAACAGATACAAACAAAAAAGAAAGAAAAACATCAGAATAAAGCAAAACCAAACAGAGACTATTGTTACTTTTGCTGTGAGATTCCCACTGTCATTAGTTCCTGGAACATTTGCTTGCTCCCCCCGCTTGGTATTGCCATTTGGTCTCATCCAAGTTGTTGGCTCCAGGCCACTGAGCCCAGCAGATTCTAAAGAACGAGATTTCTTACTTCCACTGCAAGTTTCACTAGCTATAAACCTTCAAATTTTAAAATATTCCAATCTGTGTGGTTCAGTGTTTTGGAGCTTTCCCCTGAACCTACTTCATCTGGTATTCTGTGGTATTGCTAACGGAGATATTCACTGCACCTCTACCCTATCTGCCATCATGTCCTGCCGCCCCAATGTCCTTGCTTTTTAATACACTTTATCCATCTGTCAACAAGCTTTGTATTCCCATACTAAGAAATGTTTTAGGCTGAGCTACAAGCCACAAATGCACTGCTGTCTTCACTTCTTCATCAGCGGTGAATCTTCATCTTCAAAGGATTGCTTTAAGAGGACCAAACAGGTGAAAGTCCAATGTAGCAAGATCAAGTCTCTTAGGTAGATGGTTTAATACCTCAAAATGAAGTTTTTGCAGAGCATCAGCATGTGTGTGGACTTGTGTTGCCTTTAATCTGAAGTTTAGGCTTCAGTTCTTCAGTGAGCATCTCATTGTAAAAAACACTGTTGATTGTTCAGCAATTTTTCTAATAGTGTTCTAATACTGGCCCTTATGAATTCCAGATAACTGTAGGCATCAGTTTTTCAGCTGATGGTTGACTTTTGAACATTTTCTTGGTCTGCTATTGAGGATGTTTCCATCCTATGCTTTGCTATTTATTTTCAGGCTCATAGTGATGAATCCATATCTTCTCACCAGTAATGATTGTTTTTAAAGAAACTTTTACCTTCCTTTGTTTACCGCTCCAAATTTTGTTTGCAGATGTACAAACACTTCTGTTTCTGCTCTTCCATGTGTTGTTTCAATGCCCATCTCATACAAACTTGTTGAAACCCTAGTCAGTCTTGGATTATTTCTTAAGCAGGCCATGACTGATTTGCAAATGATTTGCCATGTCACTCATCTGTTAGGCAGAATCATTTCACATGAATGCTCAATGTTGTCATCAGCTATGGACAAAGAAGGGAATTTTTCTATAACTGGAGTATGGATAATTTTTTACTCACCCTGATATATATCAAATACATTCAAGAAATATAAGTCAGGACATGAGTAGATATTTGCCCACCAATGTTCAATGCAGCACTATTCACAATAGC
>NW_006408542.1:27102811-27103991 GCF_000296735.1 Chrysochloris asiatica | reverse complement strand
TCAAGAAGGAAGAGCAGGTGTGGAGTGTGAAATCCTACCTAGAAGAGTGGCAGCAGCAGAGATAAGGCAGAGGCAGTGGCATGGAGAGACAGAGCATCTGTCAGCACTAATCCCATGCACTGAGTAAGGTTCTGTGCCTAGGGCAAGAGGCTGGACATTTAAATGAATATGTAGTTTTTGGTTTGTATTTGTATACCAAATCTTTTTGCTTTGTTCATTTGTGAAATATAAAATGTAAATGCAGAGCCACTGGGAGGAAGTAAGATAACTATTGTTGTAGGAGGGGATTGTAATCATTTAACTGAAACAAAGTGTTTAATTGGATGAATGTAAAGCTGATGATCTTGTCTATAAACCTTCACTTAATTCACAATAAGACAAAAAAGAATAGAAATGCAAGCTAAGCATATTATCTCTACATGAATTTTAAAAGTTGTAATATGCTACTAATTACTTTTCTATATAAGTCATTTACTTTTTAGATGATGTGAAGAAGTTAGAAGCAGAAGTAAATCAATTGTCTTGAAGTGTTTCTCAGTAATATATGTACATTGTTACAACATAAACTTTGAGAGTAACATACTTGTATAAGAGAAGAACTGAAATTCTGCAGCCAGAATTCCTGGATTAATACTGGATTTGCCACTTTCTAGTTTTTGAAAGTTGAGGACATGTCTTAATTTTTCTGAATAACAAAAATAAAGCTGTTATCTTCAAAAATAAATAATATGCATACACACACACACACACATATATATATATATACACACACACACACATTCAGTACAAACACCAAAGGGCTAACATCCAGTGATACTTATGATTTATAATATAGTAGAAACACATGTGGTTGATTTGAAAAATGCTAATTCCAGGGCTCCACTCTAAAATTTCAATTTTTTAGGTATTGGAGAAGGTCCAGGAATCTGGATTTTAGTAGAAAAAACTCAGAGTATTTCAATGTATAAAGTTCCTGGATCATAATTTAGATAAACACTGATAGTTGACAGAATATGAATATAGTTAGAAATAAGAAAATCCATATTTACTCTTTGTGAGATTTTAAGAGAATTAGCATTTTTTATTGTTTCACATCTTTCAAATGTATCTCTTAATGTCCCCATTGTAAGAATTGTTAGGATCCGTTATAAGCATATAAGGACCTCTGGTAGTGTTGTTA
>NW_006408542.1:27068718-27100554 GCF_000296735.1 Chrysochloris asiatica | reverse complement strand
TTCTCCAGCATCATTTCTATCACCAAGGTCATATTTTCCAACTACTCATCCTTCTTCTTTACTCCCAACCTTTGCACTCTAATCACCCATAATGATCAATACATCTTGATTTCATGTTTGATGGATTTCAGACTGAAGAAGTTGGTAAAATTCTTCTACTTCATCCTGACTGGCTTTAGTGGTTGGTGCATAAATTTGAATAATAGTGGTATTAACTGGGCTTCCCTGTAGGTACATGGATATTATCCTATCACTTACATCACATACGTCATGACTGCTCTGGATATGTTCTTTTTGATGGTGAATGCAACACCATTCCTGTTCAATTTGTCGATCCTGGCATAGTAAACCATGTGGTTGTCAGATTCAAAATGGCCAATAGCAGTCCATTTCAGCTCACTAATGCCTAAGATACCGAAGTTTATGCATTGTATTTCATTTTTGACAATTTCCAATTTTCCCAGATTCATACTTCGTACATTCCATTCTGATTTTCAATGGTAGTGTTGTTGTTGTTATTATGTGCCATGGAGTCAATTGGTTATGAATTGGCTGCTAATCTCGAGGTCAGCAGTTCAAAATTACCAGCTGTTCTGTGGGAGAAAGAGAAGGCTTTCTGCTCCCGTAAAGATTTACAGCCTCGGAAACCCTGTCCAAAGACTCTATGAGTTGGAACTGACTCCATAGCACACCACCACCAGCACCCTTATAAGCATATACATCATGCAATATATTTTTATTTTAGGTATTAAATTTTTAGGCCATGTAAATTGAAATTGAAAATTTCCCCAAGTAAATAGAATTGAAGTCCAGATCAACTAATGATAAACAAGTAAAAATCCATTGCCATTTAGTTGACTCCAACTCATACAAACTTATAGAGATGCGTAGAAATGCCCCATAAGGTTTCCCATGTTGTAATCTTTGTGGAAACAGACTGCCACATCTTTCTCTAGTAGAGCACTGTTGAGTTCAAACTGCCAACCTTTCTGTTAGCAGTCAAGAGCTTTAACCACTGTGCCATCAGAACTCCTTCAACTAAGTATAATATTCAACAATTTTTGTCATTTACTGTAAAGAAAATAGATTCCAATTTAAATTTCCAATTACTCAACTTTATAAAAGTCTCATAACTGTGAAAGGCCCATGAAAATTTAAAGAGCTATAAAAATGCTAAATGCTTCATTATTCTTTGGATTATTTTCTTTTTAACAAGGCACAATCTCTAACCATTTTTACTAGCTGGTTACCCATAGGAACACTCTACTTGCCAGGGGAGTTACATGCTATAGAGGACAGCTGTTAAAGTCTAGCCAAATGCTTCCCCAAACATGAACCCAAGACAATATGCATTAAAATGTCTTAGTATTTATTAAAAGAGTGCCAATTCTAACATTCTCACACATATTAGATAAAAATTTCTGGAAGATAGGCGTGGATCATGAATATCTGTAAACAATAATTTCTAGTTTTGGGGTTTGAAAGCCAATACATTTACATACTATCTAATTATTTTACTCAGTGCAACCGAGAAGAAAAAAAGACTGTATTATTGAATGCCCAATGTTTTTCCTGAAACATTTACTTTTTGCAGTGACACACTGTAGCCTCCAATGCAAAGAGGCTAAGTTAGAGTGGAGTCCTGACATGAGATACCAAAATTAAGAGAAGAAATAGAAAATAAAATACAAAACAGATAAAGGGAGACTATAGTGCTGTGCCAAGCTATATCTAGGGTGCGGGGTAAAGGGAAAAATAAGTCATCTTGACCCAGTATTTGTATGAAAGCCTGTATTTTTCATTTTCATCATGGATACTTTTTCATTAATTTTATTAAAAAATATATAATTCATTGAAATATTGCTTAAACCATGTGGGGAAAGGGATCCTGTTAGATAATTCGTGCAGAATGGAAACACCTGTAACCAGTTTTTCATATAAAGTGAAAACACTGAGTTCATTAAATACTTTTCATTAACAGCTACTAGAGTCTTCAAAGATTTCATTTTATTATTGTTCTTGGATTTTGAATAGGGACGTTTCTCTAACGAAAATGCTTTTGAAGTCCTATGACCAAGAAGAAGAAACCAAAGCCAAGTATTTGATTGCCTACTAAGTACTTGTTGTGACACTTATTCACAGAAGCAGATTTGATCATATTGGCTGTTTCACTATTGCTGTGTTTCACTATTGTCTTCATTAGACTAAAACAGCTTGTTTAAAACCTACACATGGCAGAGTTCTTTTGAAATTTGTTTGTTCAAACATGGCATATATTTGCAGACCTAAACGTAACAAGAAAGCTGAAACATAAACTAAACGTCAGCCTTTTGAAAACAGTAAAAGAAGCCAGGGTTTGGTTCATTATGGAACAAAAAAAAAGGACTGATAATGAAACAACATATTTTTGACAATTTCCTAAAAATCTCCAAAGGAAAAAGAGTGAGAATAAATTAATATAACTAAGAGGGAAGATATTCATCAATATGTTAATAAGAATCTCTAAAATTGTGCTTTTGGCTTGTTAAAAAATGAACTGTTTGACTCTTCTACACTGAGAATGTTTTGTCTTTAAAACATATAAATATTTTAAAAAAACAAAATAAACTCACATTCATAATATCAGTAGGAAGTTTTTTTTCAGTTGTGGCCTGAAGGAAAACTTTTTTGCAGTATAAACATTATTAGGCCCTGGGTTGCATCAATTTTATATAATAATGAATCCTCCTTAGTCAAATACATTAACCATTGAACTAATATGTATATGTTACAGGTTTCTAAGAACCTGGTGTCACAGTGAGTTAAGTGTTGGGCTGCTAGCCAAAAGATTAGTGGCGGGAACCCACAAGTCCCTCTGCAGTGGAAAGATAAGGCAGTCTGCTTCTGTAAAGGTTGACAGCCTTGGAAACCTTTTGAAGCAGTTCTTTTGTGCTGTAGGGTCCCTATGACTTGGAATAGACTTGACAGCAGTGAGTTTGGTTTCTTTAGATGTTTATAATTTTTTTCTACATGGGGTAAAGAAGCAAGCAGGAAGAGAACTTTAGGTCACTGCAATCTCTATAATTCTATTATCTGAGAATGAAAAAGAATACTAGAATGAGTTTCCAAGAGTTTTGTAGTTCCATTTAATTATCATAGAAAATATTTTATGAATTATATGACATCTGATATATTAAATACTGTGCATAGTCATTTGAGAAATGAAAGTATCATATACCAAAACCCCAGTTAATTTTAGCAAAATTAATAACTAATTCTAACAATTGCCTTGAATTTTTTGACTCTTAAAATTAAAACTATAATTTTGTATTACATTCATTCAGATTTTGTCCAGAATCTTGTTATTCTTTTTTTTTTTTTCATTTTAAGGATTCTCTGCCCATTCTCTTTTATTCATTGATTAAGCATATGTTGATTGTATATTATCATGTGATCATGTGTCACAAACTGTGTAATATCCTGGGGAAACAAACACACTGTCCTCATGAAGCAAGTGCCTCTTTTTCCTTGGAAAGAATTACAACTTAGTAGATCATTTTCAAAACATCTTATTCATTGCTCTGGACATGTTTTATGAATTGAATTGTGTCCCCCAAAATAGCGGTTGGAAATCATAACCTTTGTATTTGTGGTTAAGGAGTTCTGGTGATGCTAAAGTGTAGCAATCTGCTATTAACCAAAAAGTTTGTTGGTTAGAACCTACCCAATGACGTCATCAGAAAAAAAGATCAGGCAATCTGCTCCCGCCGTAAACGTTATAGTCTAGGCAATCCTACTAGCATTCATACTTTGTTACATGGGTCATAATGGATTCAAGAACACACAACTGCATACTTGTGGTTTTAAATACATTTGGGAATGGATTTTTTTGTTGTTATGTTAATAGAAATCGCACTAGTGTAGAATCTGTCTTAAATCAGTCTCCGTTAAGACATAAAGCAGATTTAAAAAGCAAATGGGTACTCAGACATGCTTTTGTTGCTAGATGCAGTTGAGTCAGTTCTGACCCATGGGGGATCCTATATACAACAAAAGAAAACACCATCCAGTCCTGTGCTGTCCTCACAGTTGCTGCTACACTTGAGCCCATTGCTGCTGCACTGTGCCAATCCATCTCTGATTTTTGCAGATTTTACTGTATAAAAGAAATTAAGCAAATAAGTGAGGAAGCATAGATGGGGGAAGAGAGATGCCCAGTTATACAATGATCATCCAATAGCATAATCTTAAAATGTGTGGAACATACATTCTTTTTAAGTGTACATGTAATATTTACAAAAATTAACATATACTCATCCTTGAAGCAAGTTTCAATACATTTTAAATGATTGATATGTAAAGAATATGAATTCTGAATACATAATATTATGGAATTTCTTTCCAGTGCTTGAATATTAAGTCACACACTTCTAAGTATCTAGGGGTCAAACAAGAATTCACATGAGAAATGGAAAAAAAAAATTAACTGAATCATAATGAAAATTCTGCATATGAGAATTTGTAGCATGCTGCTACACCTATACTAAGAGAGAAATAAATAATCTTCAGTAAACATAAAAAAAAAATTCCAACTAATGCTTTGAGTATGCATCACAAGAGTTCAACAAAAAGCTGCAACACTGCATTAATTCCATTAATACAGATAATACCAGAAATAAATTACATAGAAAATAAATATGTAATAAAAGATGATAAATATTGACTCATATTTTCAGTGAGAAGAGTTCTGGTGTGGCACTGTAAGATTCGCACATGACTGCTAACTACAAGGTTGGCAGAGATGATTAACATTAGTAAACATCCATACTCAGTGGTAAACATTTAATGATAAAATAATATCAATATTACACAAACCCTTCCTGAGATAGAAAAAAAGTGGGAATACTTCTAACTTGAAAGAACATCATAATCTTGCACCCAAACTACAGGCCACTCTCATCTACTAATTTAGTGGTTGAGACCCTATGAAAAGTGTTATCAAATCAAATTTATAATGAAGAGTAGCATTTCAAGGGTAAACTGGGTTTATACAAGTATTGCTGGCACATTTGAAAAACAACAAATATATTTTACTGCATTAAGAAAGAAAAGAAAAAAAAATATATATATATATATGATCATACATCTATATGATCATCACAATAGATATAAAAAAAGCAGTTGGTAGAATTCAATAATATTAGCAGATTAGTATTAGAAAGGAATTTACTTAATTTAATAAAATATATATGAGGATACTATAGCAAGCATTATGCATAATGGTATATTGTTAAAAGTGACCAGATATTATAATTCAGTTATAAAACTTCATTAAGATAGCAAGGATATAAAAATATATAGTACATAAATATATATTCACATAGAGATTTTTTGACAAAAAGCAGATTGCTGAAAAATGGGGAAATCATGTTTTTTTCTATATATAATTCTGGGTTAACTAGATAGTTTTATAGATGAAATATGCATCCCTAATTGAATGTGAACAACTTTTAAAGTGTCAGCAAGATATCATAGGAAAGTGTGCCTCAGGAGAGGCAAAATTTCCTAAACAGCACACATAAAGCAGTTAACAAGAAGTAAATATTATTCAATTTATTTACATTGATATTCTGTTTATCAAAAGAAATCATAAAATTAGCAGGAAGGCAAACTACAGAGTAGAGGAGCTATTTCAGTGCATAAAATTGAGAATTTATAAATAACTCCTAAGATCAACAAATAAAAACAGGTAAGTAGATAAAAAAATAGGCAAAAGACTTGAACAAGACACTTTCCAAAAGAGGATACTCTATTGGCCAATAAAAACATGCATATATGCTCAAAATTATTAGTCATCTGAAAAATAAAATAATAGAACCATAATGGGATATGAGTAAAAACAACAATAATATATAAAATTAAAATGGTTAATAAATAATTGTTCGCCAGAATGTGAGAAACTCTCAAGTATTGTTTTTAAGAGTTGTTGCTAAGTGCAATGGATTAGGTTCTGACTCCTAGCAACCCTATATAAGGTTTCCAATCCTTAGCATTCATTGGATCAAATCTGCATTACTCAAATTTCTACTTTGTACTCACATAAATATATTCTTTATGACTTCTCTATGTCTTGAAATCAGCCATTGGATTTAGATTTCAGCCTATTCTGGCATGATCACAGTTTAACTGATTACGTTTTTCAAAGACCCTATTTCCAAATGATGTCACATTCAGATACAGGGGTTAGGGATTCATCATACATTTTGAGGAGGCAAAATTCATCTTTACAAGTTTTTTTTAAAAAGTATAGAACTAGAGGAAACTGAAAAACTGGCTCATGGTCTCACAAAACTAATGACAAAACTAGAGCTAGAAACCATATGTAACTGTAATCCAGTGCATTTTCTAGTATACCAAGCTCCTTTATAAACTAACAATAATTCTTCATGATTATAAGATTAGAACATGAATTTTGACCATCTCTGTTGATGGATTCTAAATGCTTAGCTACATATAGGACATAAACACTTTTGTTATGAAAAGTTGAAGACAAAGGGAAGGGATCCATAAGTATAGGTTTGCATGTGTATGTATGCATACAACTGTGAAGATGACATTTGTCTGTGTGCCTTTGCCAACAAACAGAGGGTTATGATTTGTCCTGCTTAATCCTGGTGTGGTGCTGTGTGTTAATGTGTCAGACTGCAAAGTCCTTTGAACTGCAAGGTCAGTGGTTCAGGATCACCAGCCGCTCCTTGGAAACCCTATGCAGGGTCGCTATGGGTTGGAACCGACTCAACGGCACTTAACAACAATAGTGATATAGAGATGGTGGTTATTATTGTTCAATGAGTCAAGATTTTAGAAAGCAGAAAACTTTACATAAAATTTCAAATTGCTATGTGCTATTAGAAAATCAGATGATCATGGAACACCATCTATATCACCACAAGCTGCTGGAGCTCAGATGTGGATATTTTTTATTTTTTTTAGAGAAGTATGCAATTTCTAGTTGATCACCATTCCTTCTCGTTTCCTAGTTCAGGCTTCCTCTCTTTTATGTCTAGTGAATACTACAGATTCATTTCAATGGGATGTCTGGATCCATTATGCAAATAAAGTTTATGGTTTAGCTCATCTTCATTTTACAGTTCTTCTTCGCAAGTCACTTCATAAGCCTAGAATTGCTTTTTAAAAGAAGGTTTTTT
Organism: Chrysochloris asiatica; assembly: GCF_000296735.1. Taxonomy (NCBI): domain Eukaryota; kingdom Metazoa; phylum Chordata; class Mammalia; order Afrosoricida; family Chrysochloridae; genus Chrysochloris; species Chrysochloris asiatica. The sequence goes on along the minus strand of NW_006408542.1, from coordinate 27,093,367 downwards.
AAACACTCAATATTTTTGCTCTAATGTGAGAGACTTCATTGTGAACATCTACCATTTTCTTTATTACTAAACTACTTAACTCTGTGCACATACATAATTAAATGAATAAATAGTAAGTATATACAGCAGGAAAAAATAGGAAAATAAATGTAAAAATAAGAAGGAACACTGAGACTTAGAACTATTTTAGAAGTGAGGTAGGGAGAGGCAGAAGTTTGAAAGAGCTAGGAATGAAAAGCAAATGAAACATAAAACCCAAAGAAATTCACAGGGAGTACTTTGAAAGCTAATCACACAATTCTAAATGTGGTGAACAGCGAATTGATTACAAAAAATTTTAGGAGAAAATTAGATGAAATGAAACAAAGATACAATAAGGCTGTTGCTCTACACTAACGTCTAGGACTTTAGTACAGATTTCTCTTTCCTTAAAAGCCATTTTGTTATTGTTAGCTCTCTTTGTGGTTTGGCGCTGTGGGTTAATGCGCTGGATTACAAAGTCGGTTTGAGTTGAAAGGTAGGCGGTTCAAGCTCGCCAGCTGCTCCTCGGAAACCCTATACAGGATTGCTATGGGTCGGAACCAAGTCGACGGCACATAACAACAAGCTGCTTTTGAGTATGTTTTCACTCACAGGAACCCTATGTACAACAGCATGAAACATTACCCATTCCTTCACCATCTTTGGTATATTTCAGACCTTTGTTGAATCCATCTCTGAAGGGCGTTCTCTTTTTACTCACACCTTACTTTGTTGTTGTTGTTAAGTGCCATAGAGTCTATCCCGACCCATTGTTGGTGTTGTTATGTGCCGTCGAGTCGGTTCCGATCCATAGAAACCCTGAACAGAGTTTCCAAGGCTGTAAATCTTTACGGGAGTGAAAGCCTCATCTTTCTCCCGCGGAGCAGCTGGTAGTTTCGAACTGCTGGATTTGCGGTTCGCAGCCTGATTCGTAACCACAATGCTACCAGAGCTCCATAGCGACCCTATATAGGGTTTCCGAGGAGCGCTTGGTGAGCTTGAACCGCCTACTTTGCAGTTCAAACGGCTTTGCCGTCTGCTGCATTAATCCACAGCGCCACACCTGGACACCTTGCTTTATGAGGTATGATACTTTCTCCAGGGATTGGTCCCGCTTGACAATACCCAAAGTACGTGAGACGAAGCCGAGTCATTCTCACTTCTAAGGAGCTTTCTGACTGGACTTCTTTGAAAACAGATATTCCTGTTCTTCTGCAATCCACAGTATATTCAATATTTTTCACAAACTGCATAATTTGAAGGCATCAGTTCTTCTTCGCTGTTCTGAATTCATTGTCCAGCTTTCACATGCATATGAAGTGATTGAAAACATGGTTTGGGTCAGGTGCACCTTAATTCTCTAAGTGACATTTTTTTCTTTATCACTTTAAAGAAATCTTTTGCAGTAGATTTGCCCAAATGCAATATGTCATTTGACTTCTTCACTACCACTTTCGTGAATGTTTATTGTGGATCCAAAAACTGAAATCCTGGACAACTTTAATATCTCTGTTTATCATGATGCTATTAATTGATAAAGTTAAGAGGATTCTTGTTTTCTTTATGTTGAGTTTAATCTGTGCTGAAGGCTGCAATATTTGACCTTCATCAGTAAATGCTTCAAGTACTCTTTATATTCCAGGATTCTTTAATCCAATCCTCATGTGGCGTACTTCCTCCAGTCCTGATGTGGAGTACTTCTTCATATAATCCTGGTTCTTGGATTATTTGCTCAACATATTGATAGAGTAAATATGGTGAAAGGATACAACCCTGATACACATATCTTTCCTGATTTTAAACCACTAAGTACCCTCTTGTTCTCTTTGAATAATTGCCTCTTGTCTGTTGTATGTACAGGTCCTGTGTGAGCACAATTAAGTGTTCTGGACTTTTCATTATTCTTAATATTATCCATATTTTGTTATGATCTACACAATCTGATGTCTTTGCATAGTCAATAAAATAGAAGTAAACATTTTTCTGATCTCTTGTGCTTTTGATCAAGGTCCATTTGACATAGCAGATATCCCATATTCCATGTCTTCTATGAATCCAGTTAGAATTTCTGACAGTTCCCTGTTGATAGACTGCTGCAATCATTTAAAAATTATCTTCAGCAAAACTTTGTCTGTGGTATTATTCGTATTGTTTTATAATGCTTGCATTCTGCTGGATCTACTTGGTTTGAATTGGCACAAATATAGATATGTTTCAGTCAGTTGGCCAGGTAACTATATTCCAATATTTTTTGGCATAGACAAGTGAGTGCTTTCAACCTTGTATCCATTTGTTGAAATGCCTCAGTAGGTATTCTGTCAGTTCCTTGTTTTAATCAGATGTCTTCTGTGCACTTTGGACTTCTTCCTTCAATTCTATCAGTTCTTAATCATATGAACGTCTTCCAATTCTTTTTGGTACATGGTGGCTGTGTGCCATGGAGTCAGTTCTGACTCATAGCGATGCTGTACAGGGTTTCCAAGGCTGTAAATCTTTATGGGAGCAGAGCACCTCATCTTTCTCCTGTGGAAAAGCTGGTAGTTTCAAACTGCTGACCTTGCGGTTTGCAGCCTGATTCATAACCACTATGCTACCAGAACCCCTTTTTTTGGTACATAGTAAAGGAAATTAAACATGCTGGTTGTAGGAATCAAAATAACTATAACTGTAAAGCTAAAACCTTGTGAATGAGAAAATTCCTTTGCTGGACTGACAGTTAATGTCTAGAATTGAATGTAGAGTGGAGTTGGACATACAGTAAGGAGACAAAATTTTGTGTATATGAGAAATAAGCTATTAAAGGGAATAACAACTGGTCATCAAATGAGAGGGCCTATTATCTCACAAACCATGTCTAGTAGCTGCCCTTCTTTTCATTGGAGTCCCTGGGCAGTGAGAATTTGACACACTTAGATAGTAACTGAAAGGTAGGAGAGTTCCATCATACCCAAAAATGCTTTAGAAGAAAGAAGGGTGATTTACTTTGAAAAAATCAGAAACTGAAAACCTTATGGAGTTCTACTCTGACACGCTCTGAAATTGACTGTGTAGTAATTGTTTTTTATTCTGCTCATAAAGGCTGTTTGTCATCTTATTACAAGGAGGAGTTGGAATAGGCATCCAGGTGTCAGTGATACTCTAGATTTCAAAACACTGCCCATCAACACTGCAGGGGGCCCACAGCGACACCTCTCTAAACAGGTGCATCCTTTAGAAATTAAGTACTATTCTCAAGTATTTACTTGTGTGCTTTCCCTAATTTTGATAGATACTTTTATAATTATCATTACTTTAATGACTTGTAGCCATTTTTTAACCACATTTTACCTTCTGATTACTGAAAAATTATATACTCATGTGCAAGTAGCCTAATTTTACTATGTTGAAGACTTTTTCCAAGTAGTACAAAGATATCTAACACATATCTTTGTTGACTTTCAAATTTCTCTTGAAAGTAACTTAATAAGCTGCATGGGATATTATGTGGGCTTTACATGTTTATATGTAAATCCCAGGATAGCTATACCTGAGTCCAAAATCATAGACTTGTTTGTATTTCATTGCATTTTAAAGCTTTTCTAGTTGTTGTATTGCAAAGGAGGTTTACATAGCATCATGTTCAATAACTATTTATCAACTTTTATAACTAGAAATCTCATGTTGGTTTATATAGAAGAAAGCAGTTATCAACATTGAACCACAAACAAAATAATAAGCGTTATATTCACTATTAAAATAAAAGTAATTGTGAGCTAAACAATCACTTTCCAATTATGCAGCAGTGATAATGCAGTTGGTTAGAGGGATTCACTATTTATCTGAAATTTATTTGAAAATATTGTGTAATGTATCCCAAGTACTGTAATTATTTCTGTTGAAATAGTAGCTTCATTTTGATCATATATTTCACAGCAAGTAGAAAATCCCCTCAATGATAAATCTTGTTGCTTTTTAATTGTTTCCTATGTACATCAACTCATAGTTCCCTTATTATTATCATGGATTTCATTCAATTATAATTTATAACGTTATAAAGTTCTCTTCCAATTCATGGCTGTGTTCAAGACTCTACTTTGCTTTAATGCTAATTGAGAAAGTGGGTGTTTACACTGAATTCCTAATGTTAAAGCACAAGCTATGATTGCAGCAGTAAACACAGTCTCTCTGTTGCATTCATTTTGCAGTCAAAAAATCTTATCATTTAATTCCATTTATTTTTAGTGTTGAGTCAGTTTCCATATTAGAGTACTCATTAATATTTAATACCTTATGTAAATACGTTTGCTTTTTGGTGATCATTTCTATTTTCATTGTTGCAAAATGTTTACCAGTTTATGGCATGAGCTATTATTATGTTTCTATAATTTGGATTGCCAGAAATTCTCCCAATCAGACATACTTGTAAACAACCACCTTGATTTCACAATTATCTCATTTGTTCTGAGTGGTAGTAAAGGACAGGAGTTGACATCCTTAACATATAACTAAAGCCTACAATTTGTAGGTTTCCTAAGGTGATGCAGGGGTTTTTAATCCTAGAAACAACAACAAAGTTAGATTGTTTTGAAAAATGTAAAATTGACTTGAATTAAGAATCATCTTACATTTTGCCCATAAAGGAAGATGTTGTTAAGAGTCATCAAGTCAATTTCAACTCATAGTTACCCTGCAAAGGGTTTCTGAGGAGTGAAAACACTTCACATACTTTTATAAAGGTATTTCATGTTGTATTTGTGTGTGTTGTTGTTGTTAAGTGCTGTCAAGTCGGTTGTGACTCATAGCGACCCCATATAGGGTTTCCAAGGAGCAGCTGGTGAGCTTGAACCGCCTACCTTGCAGTTCAAATGGCTTTGCAGTCTGGCGCATTAATCCACAGCATCACACCAGTAATTATATAGGTCTGATGATATTCCAGGAGTTCTGGTGTGTTGCTATAGGATGAGCACTAGGGAATACTAATTGAAAGGTCAGTGGTTCAAACCCACCAACCTCTCCTTGGAAACACTATACAGGGTTGCTGTGAGTTGGAACTGACTCAACAGCACTTAACAACAACGACATTCCGAAGATGTTATAGTGGAGCAACAGTCAAGTAATCTGCGGCTTTCCAAAACTGCTGACCATTTGAAACCACCCAGTTGCTTCACAGAAAAAAACCCTATTACCAAGTTATACTCAGTTTCATGGGGTTCCTTGGAGTCTAAATTGATTCTATGACATCTAAGAACAATAACATTCCAGCATTCCAATGTTGAGTGTTCAGTTTCCTAGATTCATTTTGACCAAGCTAATTAAAGGGAGAAAATAATTTACATTTATTTAGCATATACAATGTACCAAAAACTCTTCTGGGTATATTTAATCATTTGATGAAAGGCACTGTAGCAAGGCAGTTAAGATCAATCTTGAGTTGAATTTTTCTTCACACTTGGATTTGCTAGGTATATGACCTTGTCTGTTTTGGTTCATCCCTATGCTTCCATTTTTTGATTGGTAACGTGAGTGATATCCTGGAATCTACCTCATAGGGTTTCTGTGAACAGGAAATAAGTTGATACAAGTAAAGCACTTAGCATTCTGTTTGGTATGGAGTGGCATGCAATAAACATTAGTGTGACACTGTATAATAAGCACCTGGACCACAAAGTTGGATTGAACTGCAAGATTCCTGGTTCAAACTCACCACCTACTTCTCAGAAACCCTTTCAATGCCATTATGAATCAGAACCAAATCAACGGCACTTAACAGCAACAAATGATCATTGTTGTTGTTGTTAAGTGCCGTCGAGTCGGTTCCGACCCATAGTGACCCTGTACAGGGTTTCCGAGGGTGTAGAAAGCCTCAAGTTTCTCCCGCAGAGTGGCTGGTAGTTTCGAACCGCTGATCTTAAGTTTCGCAGCCCTATTCGTAACCACTATGCTACCAGAGCTCCAATGATCATTATATTCATCAAATCTCATCAAAGTAAGGTACCATATCCCCATTTTACTTATGAAGAAACTAGGGCTTAGAGCCCTAGTTATGTCTGGCCCACAGGCAATATGTTGTTGTTGTGTGCTGTTGAGTAGGTTCCGACCCACAGTGACCCTGTATAAGGTTTCTGAGGATCAGCTAGTGAGTTTGAACCACTGACCTTGCAGTTCAAACTGACCTTGCAGTCCAGTGCATTATCCCACAGTGCCAAATGAGAACTCCACAAACCATATAAGGCACGAGAAATCATCTGGTCTGGACCTGCCAAGGCAACTGCAATCCCAGCCATCACATTATTGTTGTTAAGTGCCATCAAGTTTGTGCTGACTCACAGCGACCCTGTATATAGTTTCCAAGGAGCAGCTAGTGATTTTGTACTAACAACCTTGCAGTTAAAACTGTTCTGGAGGTCAAGTGCTTATTTTATTGTGCTACACCAGGACTCCTAATCATCACATTGTTGCTGTTGTTGTTGTTGTTAAGTGCCGTTGAGTCGGTTCTGACCCATAGCGACCCTGTACAGGGTTTCCAAGGGTGTAAATCTTTACGTGAGTAGAAAGCCTCATCTTTCTCCCGCGGAGCAGCTGGTAGTTTCGAACCAATGACCTTAAGGTTTGCAGCCCGTTTCGTAGGGTGTAAATCTTTACATGAGTAGAAAGCCTCATCTTTCTCCCGCGGAGCAGCTGGTAGTTTCGAACCAATGACCTTAAGGTTTTCAGCCCATTTCGTAACCACTACACTACCAGAGCTCCTTGTTGTTGTTAATTAAGTGCCATGATGTCAATTCCAACTCACAGCGACCCTCTATAGGGTTTCCAAGAGTTGGCTGGTGAGTTTGAACTGCAGACCTTCTGGTTCAAACTGACCTTGCGGTCCAATACTTTACTCCAGAGTGCCATACCAGGGTTCACATTGTTGTTATTAAGTACTTTCGAGTTGGTTCTGACTTATAGCAACCCTGTCTAGGATTTCCGAGGAACACCTGGTGGAAATGAACCACAAACCCTGTGGTTCAAACTGGCCTTGTGTCCAGTGCGTTATCCTGCAGCACGGCACCAAGGACTCCAGGACTCACATTGTTGTTGTTGTTGTTGTTGTTGTTATGTGCCGTGGAGTCAGTTCATACTCATAGCGACCCTGTACAGGGTTTCTGAGGCTGTAAATCTTTACGGGAGCAGAATGCCTCACCTTTCTCCCGTGGAACAGCTGGTAGTTTCGAACTGCTGACCTTACAGTTCGTAGCCTGATTTGTAACCCCTAGGCTACCAGAGCTCCCTTAGGGCTCACATTAGGGGTTAGTTAATTAAATGTTTGACCACATATAGCAGCTAATTTTTAAGTTGGTAATTTTTTATGGCCCATGAAAGATGTTATAAATCTTGTCAGAAAAAAATTCCCCATCCCTGGAGAGAGTTGAAGGAAGTGAGACACATATAAACAGAGGAAGTCATATTTTAAATAAAAGCTCTTATCGTTAAATTATGTTGTGATTTTCCCCTTTCTAAGCACACACTGATGGGTGGTTTGCTCTTTGAATGATAACTTAAAACAACAACAACAAAAAAACTTATCAGGGTTTTGAACTCCTTCATTCTGATTTGACAACCTGCTGAGAATTTGCTTTTTCACCCCAGAAACACTGAATCAAAATTCACATTTGAAAATGATACCCAGGTAATTATTATATATTTAATAAGAATTACCTGGGAATCTTGTTAAAATGTAGATTCTGATTCAGTATATTGGTAGTAAAAATGCAAATTCTCAGCAGGGGTTCAAACTGAAATGAACTGGTTCTAAGCCCTGGTCCATTTCACTTAATTACAATAGTTACCTTAAGTCTGATCCTTGCAAAGGGGATTACTGCAACACATAGTCTCAGTGTGTTTCTGTGTGTTTATAAGAGGTGGACACAGGGGGATTTTCTATTTTGAATGTATTATTTATGGCATGAAGCACAAGAAACATTTCTTCAAATCAAGAAGTGACAGAAAACAACCCAAGGAAAATCATGACCCGGTGAAAACACTGTGTAGTCTGATTAAAAATAGGGTCAAAATTCAGAAAAGCAAAACTAAAATTAAGTAAACTTGACAAATTTTCAGGCCATGTTCAATGTGGCAAATATTGAGGTTTTAAGAGTCCAGGCGAAAGCAGGACTTTGTCATTTAAGAGATGTCTCCAAGTCTTCTGCAACAACCTTAAGGTTCACTGATAGATGTATACTCAAGATTTTAAGGACATCATGGAATCTATTTAGATTCTTGAAAATAGGCTTCTACTTTACTTATTTTTACAATAGGTTTTAATTTTATACTGGTGGTGGTGATGTGCTGTGGAGTCGGTTCCAACTCATAGTGACCCTGTTTAGGGTTTCCGAGGCTGTAAATCTTTACGGGAACAGAAAATCTCATCTTTCTTCCATGGAACAGCTGGTAGTTTCAAACTGCTGACCTTGCAGTTCACAGCCTGATTCATAACCACTACGCTACCAGAGCTCCTTTCGCTACCACAGCTCCACATCTAAATGTGCCTTATATACTATTACATAATCTATTGGTAAATGGCAGAAAAATTGAAAAAAAAGATCCTGAACTAAGTAAACTTTCTTTGGTTCAAGTTCACTTTATGACTGCATGGTGGTGGTGGTGGTGGTGGTATGCCGTGGAGTTCCAACTCATAGAGACCCTGCACAGGGTTTCTGAGGCTGAAAATCTTTATGGGAGCAGAAAGCCATATCGTTCTTCCATGGAACAGTTGGTAGTTTTGAACGGCTGATCTTGAGGTTAGAAGCCTGATTTGTAACCGCTAAATTCCTAGAGCTCCTTTAATGGCTGTATAACCTGAGGTAAATTGTTTTGCTTTTTACTGAGATTTAGCTTTATATTACTTTAAATTGTATTTATGTTTTAGCAAATCATGTTAACAGTTGTTATTTTATCACATTTCCAAAGCAGTTGTGGGGAAGAAACTAACAGTAACAATATTCTCATATTATAGTTGAGGAATCTGGTTTTCAGAGAAGTGATTTACATCGTTAATGGAGTAGCAGATGGACTTGGAGGAACTAATAGAAATAATTACTATGTCTCTTAACTCACAATTCTAGATATTAAATGTTTATTTAATCTTTATAGCAAATTCTTGAAATGTGTGCTACAATGTTTCTATTTTACAGATGAAGTGCCTGAGGTGTGGTAAGATTAAGTATTTTTTCAAGGTCACACAATTATTAAGTGGAAAATAAGGAATTCAAGTCTAAGCAACTTGATTCCAGTTACTATATGTTTAACCACTTTACCACACTCTTTTATGGAAGCAGCAAAAAGTTAAAACCTAAGGTTTCTCCCTTCGAGTTATCCCTAAATTTGTTTAGTTCTTGCATTCTTGCTTTATATGACATGGAGACAGAAAATAGTCTTATCTTACAGCATCTGAGACTGAAGCTATTAGGTTTGTCTTGTTGAAATAAAAGCCTGCCATTCCTACTACAAAACTGACCCATGCTAGGAATATAATGAGGTTATGAATTTAAATGTCCATAGGACTCAAACCATAATTTAAAGCTACAAAGGCCGGGCTTCCCTCCCACCTAACCTGCAAGCTCACTTAGAGTTAACTCCTTTATCACCAAATCCAGTATTGCGTACTGAGCATGCCCAGTCATATAGTTAGAGCTTCACAAGAGTTTTTACTTTCTCCAGGTTTTGCCATCAGCAAAAGGAAGGAGGAGATGGAAAGAAGAGTTAAACAGGTAGAGAACTTGGTTGTAGGTTACCATGGGCAAGGCAGAACACAAAAAGCCAGGAGACACCAAGTGGAAACGTTCAAAAGCACCTTATCAGTTAGACTTGAGTCTGGTCCCAAGTCATTGCATTAGCCTGGTCGGTTTCTTACATCTGTTTGATACAACCAGAGGCAGATCTTAAGGGTTTGATGTTGACACACAGGCCAAGGCCACAGTAAGGGGTGGGGCAGAGACAGGGGACCTTGGCGAATGCCAGCAGCGCCTCTGTGAGTCCTGCCCGTTCCTGCATTCCTGGAAAAGCTGCAGCTTTTCAAGGTTTCTGAGCAGGAGACCAAGATGACCAAGTAAAAGCCAAATCTCATATTTAATTGAGGACTTCTTGGTCCTTTGCCTTTGATTGCTGAGCCCTTCCTTGGCAGTCTCTCAGGTACCCCCGCCCAATCATGACTAAACCCCGGAGAAGTGGAATCTCCACACAGCGTTCAGTGGGTCTATCAGGGGCCTGGGCATGCTCAGTAGGCTACGTGGTTTCTCCCTCTCTCTCTCTCTCTCTCTCTGTCTCTCTCTAGGGTGGGGGACAGAGGTGGTGACAAGTTAGAAGTGCTTGCGGCAGGTCCCCGCCCCCAGAATCGGACTATCGCTGGATGGGAAACGATGTAAAGGTAGAAACACCTCATTCCGCAGCGTCCGAACCTAGGGCGGCTGCGCCCACGGTCCGAGTCCATCCCTTTCCCAGCCTGAGGACGGGCCCGCCGCTCTCCATGGTACTGCAGAGAGCTCAGCTCCGCCCTTCTCTTTCAGAAGGACAGCACCCGGCGTCACGTAACCCAGCCTTCTCGGGCTCCACCACAGCCTCCTCCTTCCCAGCTTTTTCCCTCTCCTCCTCCTTCTTCGGCTCCCCTCCGCTGCCTGTTCTCCCCTCCCGCACTCTTGGAGATAGACGCTCAAGCCTGACGCCTCTGAAAAGGCAACGGCAGTCGCCTTAGACATAGACCTCAGGAAATTCTCTTTGACCGATGCACGCTTCAGTCTCTGGCGCGAGCTAAAAGGAATAATCGGGCAGGTAAAGCAGCTCAATTTGGGTTGGGGGGGGGAGGGGATGGGGTGAGGCAAGCTGGAGAAGGATATCTTTCCCCGTTGTAACTGAGCCAGAATCTGCCACAAATGCACAGAAAAGGATGGGTGGTGGGAGGGTGGGGGAGTGTAGATCTTGGCTGTTTTGCATGGAGCCTTTTAAATAGATGACAAGAAGATGAGATGGTAGAACTGGAGTAATAACTTAAAGGCTAAATGCAGTGATTTATTAGCAAAAGAAAGGAGAGAATGGGCATACTAGAAACCCAAGCAATAAAATATACTATATCATTTTTTCTTCTTCCTCATCAGCCCCATGCAGAGCCTATCCTTAATTTTTGCAGTGGGCTCAAAGAAACTGCACTGGGTTTGGAGATGGGGCTCAGAGACTGGGCGGGAAATCCAGGGAGAATTTTGGGCGTGCATTGGTACTGAGGGACTTTGCAAAAGCCAGGAGCAAAAAGAAAATCACTTCTTAAAAATCTTAAAAGATTCGGGTTCTTTTTGACGGTGTATATTGAAGAGTACATAGACAGATGCATATGTATGTGTGTGTAATATCAAAATCATATTAAAATAAATATAACTGCAGCTGATGAGCGTATTGTATTGATCATTCCAGTGGCCTGCGAATGAATTTGATTCTAGAAAAGAAAGAAAAGATTAATGATGCTGTTAGTCTGCTTTTGAATTAGAGCGCTTCTTCCTTTGGCTGCAGTAAGGTTGTTTTTTTCAGATCCTTTAATTTCATCCACTAATTTGTGAACTCACCAGGTCTTCCCAGCACCTAGAGAGAATCCACTTTCCCCATATAAATACAGATACTCACACACAATGAGCTTCCACTAAGAACTGGGAGAACCAGTAAACCTCCTTGATGATAAGAAAATATGCATAGTCTTTAAGGTTTTCCACCTTCTTCTCTTTCATCCCTTAAAAAATTGCCAAGGTATGCACTAATGGAGGTGAGCAGAAGGGAGGGTGAAAAGAGGTTATATAGTCTATGTAATGCTAATTGATATAATAGTTAGTTCCAATAACAAAAAGAAGAGAAAAATGTTTAATAACACACAAGCTTGTGCATGCACTCAAAACACTATTCTTGATCATGACATTCCAGAATAATTTTGCAAATGACTAAAAACAGGCAAATTCTCAAGTTCAATTAAATAGGAGAGCAGATTGAATAATATGCTATTTTAGAATGACTTCTAAGAGCACGTTTCTTTATAGTCTTAGTATAGAGATGATAACATATGTTTAGTGATTGCAGATAGTGTGGATTTATCAGCCATAATAAATAACCAACTGAGATGTTTTATTTTCTTTAGTTAGTGGGCAGTGTGTGTCTGCGCACTGAAAAAGCGAGAACCAGTCATCAATATCATCTAGGGAGGAACTTGAAGTGGGATCCCCTAGCTTGGTGGCTCTCAGCTGACACCTGTAGGGATTGCTCTGTACTGAAGAGAAATTCTCTCAGCTCCTTCCATGGAGGAGCAGCAGCACAATGCGGTGCTATAAATTACTGCCAGTTTCAGCTTGTAGGGAAAAAAAAAGTGTTAATTGGACAGTGAGCTTCTGTGTTCAGGCAATAAATTGTGTGTGTATGAGTGTGCGTATGTGTGTACATGTGTTGGGATTGGGAGAGACAGTGGGAAACAATGAGGGGGATACAAGTGTTTGCTTGAGAAGAACAGATGATGTATTTGTGTGTTTTTGTTTTTTGCCTTAAGGTTAGAATATTTTTAAGAAAAAAGAAAAATGGCTTAGAATTAATTCACTCTTTATGATTTCTGTGCCATCTCAAGTACCTGTCAGATTAGATTGAAATAAAGAGAGGTGATTTAACAGTATAGTGAGGGATTCAAAGGTATGATTTTGAATTGTAGCATCCTGAAACCATAGCAGTTGAGGTGACACACACACCAACTGCTGTTCTGACCATACATTTGGCAGCCAGGTAAGGACTTGTGAAGGAGTTACGGTTGCCACACTATTAGGTGAAATGTTAAGTATTTCACCCACCTAAAGAAGAACAAATATGGCCATTGTGGAATAAATACTACTGAAAAGTATTTATGTCTTGCTCCAATTAAATATCTTCTCCTATAATAGTTATTCATTTAATAAGAAGAAAATAAAATCTTTTAAAAATGGAAAAAAAGACTCCCAAGAAACGATCAATATTTATTTTCTCTCTGAAAATAAAATGAAATGGTAGGAATGCTATACAAATCTAAGTTGGCAGCTCCTTGAAGATAGTTTGATATGCTTTGCCTGTTGTAAAGTTTACTATTAACTGAGATTTGGAGAGGTTGTATTTTTACTGTAACCAAAAAACTAACACTGTCAGCAGCCCTAAAAGGGCTCTCCTCCTCCTTTATGTATATTCCTAATATCAAACTTTCCTGGAAAAGTTAAAGATAATCATAACTAAGTCTCTATTTAAAACCTGTTTCAGAGAGTTAACTATTTACAGTTACAATAGACAACAAGGGTGCTAAGGTGAATTTAAGTGTGGTAATCTCTACAAATAGATATCAGAGCTTATTTGTAGATCAGGATAAATAAGCTTAATTCAATATGGTTAACTTGTCTTAATAAAAGCTTTGGTTATAGTCCTAGTTTCTGAACTGAATAATGATTTATATAAGACTATAAATTACTTTACAACTTAATTTTTATTTTAATTCTCTGCAGATTTCTTGGTTCATATAAAGACAAAATTAAACCAAAATGCATCACCAAAACACAACAAATTGATATGCTGGCATCTTAGCTTGATCTTGCAGAGGAGGAGAGAAAAGAAGAGCTGCTCTGATTTCCACAGCTAACAGCTTAGCTATTTCACAGTGTCTGGGTTTAAACCCTACTGTTGATGAGGAAAACGAGAGGCAAAATTAAACCAGTGAAGTCATGCACAAGGAATTCTTCATTGGCTACAGTGGTGCTGGAATTCCATGATCTGACAGAAGAATTAGGCCTTTGACGCTGCTCTGGAGTTGATAAGTGGTGCCGGAAAAAGGCTTCTTCCATCTGGTTTGGGACACTACAGCTGGAAGAGAAACTGGTAAGGCATTCACAAACATTCAAGGATACTGCCTCATTGCTGCTTCTTGTACTTCCTTCCCTAAGAACAGTGCTTGCACATCCGACTCTGCTTCCCACCACTGGAGGTACCTACTAGACAATGGTATTTGAGAAATGAAGCATCTGTTAATGTCTCCCTGAGCTGGCAGCTCATAGGGCTCAAATGGATCAATGATTTCACTTGATTTCTGTTGACGCCTTTTCCAGTACATTGCCTCCAAAGTGTATCCCCACTTTGGGCTGGAAGTTCTGTGGCTGCCCTGTACCACCACCGAGGTCTACTTTTTCCAGTTGGGAGGGAACTATAGGGAGAGAGGGAGGGGGTATTGGAAGAAGAAGAAGAAAAAAAGAGCTAGATAAACAAGGGTGCATCCCTTCCACTCCTGCCCATACCCTCACCCCACTTCATCTCTGGACTCTCAATTCTACATCAAGGTGTCCAAGACCATTTTGACCCTGTCGGCCCCGGCACCCCCCCGCCGCACCCCAGCCCCGAGCATGGGGACGGCGCTTCTCCAGCGCGGGGGCTGCTTTCTGCTGTGCCTCTCGCTGCTGCTCCTGGGCTGCTGGGCCGAGCTGGGCAGCGGGCTGGAGTTCCCGGGCGCAGAGGGCCAATGGACACGCTTCCCCAAGTGGAACGCCTGCTGCGAGAGCGAGATGAGCTTCCAGCTCAAGACGCGCAGTGCCCGGGGCCTCGTGCTCTACTTCGACGACGAAGGCTTCTGCGACTTTCTGGAGCTCATCCTGACCAGGGGAGGCCGCTTGCAGCTCAGCTTCTCCATCTTCTGCGCAGAACCCGCCACACTGCTGGCTGATACACCAGTCAACGATGGCGCCTGGCACAATGTGCGCATCCGCCGCCAGTTCCGCAACACCACCCTCTTCATCGACCAGGTGGAGGCCAAATGGGTGGAAGTCAAGTCCAAGCGCAGGGACATGACGGTGTTCAGTGGCCTCTTCGTTGGGGGGCTACCCCCGGAACTTCGTGCCGCCGCCCTCAAGCTCACACTAGCCTCGGTGAGAGAACATGAACCGTTCAAGGGTTGGATTCGAGACGTGAGGGTCGACTCCTCACAGGCTCTTCCGGTGGACAGTGGGGAAGTGAAACTGGACGACGAACCGCCTAACAGTGGGGGCGGGAGCCCCTGCGAGGCAGGCGAGGAGGGCGAAGGCGGGGTATGCCTCAATGGTGGCGTGTGCTCCGTGGTGGACGACCAGGCCGTGTGCGACTGTTCACGAACCGGCTTCCGTGGCAAGGACTGCAGCCAAGGTAAGGGCCCGACGCCCGACCCCTGGGGCCTCGACCTAGACAGGGTGCGGGAGGCAGGGCGAGGCAGGCGGCCGGGCTGGTGCATGGGGCCTTCCTTCTCTGGACAGCGTGTGGTGGCAGTTGGCTTGGAGGTGACAATCTGTTTCTTTAGGCCTCTCTACCTAGCACCAACCAGAGCTCCTCCCATGGCGTCCTCTTCTGGTTGAGTAGTCACACTTCCAGGCTGTTTCCTCCTGGGTATCCTTAATACAAATCCTACCTCTTTCCAAGTGTCAAGTAGAATGACTCTTCTTGGTCGATATCGTGGTTCTTTGCTAGGCTGGTCCCTATGTTCATTGGGCTATGGCCCACCTAAATAACCACTCTACCTCCCTCTACTACTTCTAAATCTAGAATACACAAGCAAGCATTGAGAAGACTGGACATGCATTTGGTGAAAAATGAGACTCAGGGGAGGTTCACTATAGCTAGGTTGGAGGTTTTCCACGTGGCTGCTGTAGGTAAAGGACAAGAGAGACAGGACTCATAGGAATTGCCGTGCGTTTTGTAAGTAGAGCATAGAGACTTGCTCTTGGTTGTGGAAAATGTAGGAGCGTATATGAAGATCGAATCGATTAGAGGGAGAAGAGTACTTTGAATTATGTTGGTTCCGTGGTGAAGTCCAAGCCCAACAATTGTCAATGAAGTAAAAGTTGGTGTTTTTTTGTGTGGTTTCTTGAAGTAGGAGAAGGGCCAGTTAATGTTTAGAAATGTTGAGTTTAAGTAAATATGACTTTAACTAACAAAAAACTTGGGACAATAAATAATAGGAAAATTAATACATTATTGAATTGGGGAAGTTCTGCAGGCTAATAAACAGGAAGTACAGGTATAGGATTTCAAAAGATTTTTCTGAGAATATTCCACTATTTATACAGTACAGACCAAGCTTTAATTTCTGTTGTTCTTGGGTCTTAAGACAGAGTAGAAATTAAAAAGAAAACAAACAAACAAACAACAAATATATATATATATCCCTAAGGGTGCTTTCCCCTCCTAACAAATAAAATTCAGTCATTAGTAAGTGTCTCCAGTGAGCCTACATAACAAAGACCAACAAAATATATCATTGCAGAAAAACCCATAGACAGAAAGTGAGTGGTGTGGAAAAGATGAAATATGGCTATATCAGTCACTAAGCAAGAGAGAAGATACCACAGATATAAAGTATTTAGCTTATGGGTCAAATCAAGTCATAGAATACATGGATAAGTGCATTTCTGGCTAAAATAAGAAAAAGGTTGAAATCCTAAATTTGAATTTGAAAGTTGTAAAGACAAACATTTTATATGTATATATATCTTATTGTGCAGTGTTTTCTATCTTTTTGGCTGACACTGCTAAGGGGAACTGGCCCTTGTAAATCTCATTAGGTTTGGCAGTTCTCTCGCCTGGCTTTAGGAAAAATAAAGACATGATAAATAAAGACATGATAACAATGCGTACTTGTTTAAATAGCAGTGGAAATAATTAGGAAAAGAAAAGACTGGCCATTAGGTGTTCCGTATAGCCTTCCTAGGTAAAGAGAAACAGTAAAGGGTTGTATTGTATTATGTTTTCATGTGTGTATTTGTTTTCATTATATATGAGCTTCACTATTTACAGAAGACTGTCTATTCTGTGGCCTATATTGTTCTCCAGCTTTGTCAGTAAATTTCTTTGGATTTAAAATCAGGCTTTACAGTCAACATTTTACAATGACAAAACTGTACATTTGTTTCCCTCTACCAAATGTAGCTTAATTATAAATCAGGAATAAGAAAACTGGGTATGATGATTGATTATAATGAAAGTCACATCTCTATACCTAAATACTGATTTCATAGAAACAATTAAAATCTGAACTCTATTTTATGGGAAAAATTGCTCTAAGCATCCCAGTGCCACTTAAAAGATAGAGAATGCAATTTAAAGAAGGACACAGAAGATATAATTTCCGTCCTTAAATTAGGAAACAAATATGATACAATGACAGCTTGTACTATGTGGGAGAGTGTTTTAAATGAATTTTTATTTTTCTGTGCATTTTTAATGGAGGGATCCAGAGATCATGCATAATCAGGAGGAGTGCTGAGTAAAGAAAACATGCAAAAAGTAAGATGTTAAAGAGAAGCATGTTTAGAAACAGTCTCAGACATAAATTTCGTTTTGCCAAATGGATAGCTCTCTATAAGATGAAGGACTCAGGATTATTCCAATGCGTATTTGAATAGTAGTACCTGATGCATAGGAAAATTTACCCCAGAAAAACAAATCCATCAGGATTATCTGGTGTTCTGATTCATTTTGAAAATTTTATCTGCAAACTGTGTTCAAAGATCACCACTTTTCATTGAAAGGCAGACAAAAGGGTGGATGCTTTTGATTATCACAGAAATGGGAGATAGGGCGGATAAAGATGGAATCCGTCTTCTCTGAAAGATTGGCTCCATTTTGCTTATGTTTT
The DNA here is from genome assembly GCF_000296735.1 of Chrysochloris asiatica. NCBI lineage: Eukaryota > Metazoa > Chordata > Mammalia > Afrosoricida > Chrysochloridae > Chrysochloris > Chrysochloris asiatica. Next base: position 27,075,705 of record NW_006408542.1, on the reverse strand, counting down.
CTTGTTACATGTGTGTCAAGTGACTACTGAATAATTAATTGAGAATGGAAGCCTCTCCCAACACCAATCAGGTATTGATGGCTAGGAATGCATGAATTCTACTCTGATGAAGTATAAACAATGTCCTTCCTCCAGCCAGTATTTACACTGATTGCTATCATTCTTTTTAAAACTAATTTTAAAACAAATCTAAGTTCTTTAGAGAAAAGTTAAGGAAAAACCCCATCAACAAACAAGCCAATATAAACACAAATTTAAATAATCTGTTTCCAAATACAATTCCTTTTCATAGCTTAACAAAAAATTATCTAATGGTAGTTTAGTTGCTTTCATATTTTAAATGTCATGAAGATTACTGAAACAATGAGTATTCTCTGCTTCCTCCCACCACCACCTTGTAAAGTGCCTCAAAACAACTTATATACCTATGCATTCCTAGAGTATTTTTATTTTATAGTTCAGTTTTTTTCCTTATTATGTTTACTCAGACATAGCACACTTTATTCATTTACTGATGGAGACTGGGTGTTGGAGAAGTTATGAGTCACAGCCAGGCTAGTATCAGAGTCTGTATGAAAGCATAAACATTCTTATTCCTAAACTCTGCATTATTATTTCTGCTGAATCAAATTTTCAGTTCATTCAGATTGAGATTTTTTTCCCCCCCAGATTCAGGTATTATTCAAGAGAAAACATATATCTGAGGGAACAGAACCAATTTATGTATCTCTCATGTTCTATGACCCTGATGTCACCTCAATACTGGGCTATCTGAGAATGCCATCCTTCCTGAATGATGGATACTTATTGACCACATAGCTTTTTCAGTGAATCGTGTTCATCTAAGTGTCCCTCCAGTATAATTTGCTAAGTGTCTACTTTAGAGTATTAATAGTTTCCTAGCACTGGTAGCGTAGTGGTTACGAATCGGGCTGCGAACCTTAAGGTCAGCGGTTCGAAACTACCAGCTGCTCCGCAGGAGAAAGATGAGGCTTTCTACTCCCGTAAAGATTTACACTCTCGGAAACCCTGTACAGGGTCGCTATGGGTCGGAACCGACTCGACAGCACATAACATAACAACAGCACTTTGTAAGAATGAGTGAATTCCATCATTGTCCAGTTTACAGATAAGAATAAAAGGTTGATGAATGAGAAATTAAGTTATACTTCTTATGATTTCCAGGTCCATATCCCATACATTTTAGTGTCACTTATATTAGAATTTTATATAGATTGTGTCACCTTTTACAACTTTCCCTATCTACGTGACCATAAACACATTATTGCTTGTTTCAAAAGAAGGCTTGCTATTACTAAACATGAAGTGCAGTGGTGGTGGTTGGTGTTAGTGTGTGCTATTAAGTTGGTTGTGACTCATAGTACCCTGTATATGTTTCTGATGCTATAAATCTTTACAGGAGCAGAAAGTCTCATCTTTCTGCTTTGGAGTGACTGGTGAACTTGAACTGCTGACCTTGGGGTTAGCAGCCCAACACGAAACACTTAGAAGTTAGTTGTTGTTGTTGTTAGGTGCCGTCTAGTCGGTACCGACTCATAGTGACCCTATGCACAGCAGAATGAAACACTGCCCAATCCTGGGCCAACCTCACTATTATTACCACGCTTGAGGCCATTGATGCTGCCACTTGGCCAGTCCATCTCACTGGGGGTCTTCCTCTTTTTCTCTGACTTTCCACCTTACCAAACATGATATCCTTTTCCAGAAACTGGTCCCTCCTGACAATGTGTCCAAAGTATGAGAGATGAAATTTGGCGATCTTGGCCTCCAAGAAGCACTCTGGCTGCACTTCTTCCAACTGGGTTGGTTCAATGGGCAGCCTGTGGCACTTTCAATATTCTCCTCCAACACCATAGCTCAAAAGCATGAATTCTTTTATGGTCTTCCTTATTCACTATCCAACTTTCACATGCATATGAGGTTATTGAAAATACCGTGGCTTGGGTCAGGTGCACCTTAGTCCTCAAGGTGACATCTTTGCTTTTCAACACTTTAAAAAGGTCTTGTGCAGTAGATTTGCCTAATGTAATACATCATTTGATTTCTTGACTGCTGCTTCTTTGAATGTTGACAGTTGATCCAAGAAGAATGAAGTCCTTGACAACTTCAATCTTTTCTCTGTTGATAAGAATGTTGTTTATTGGTCTACTGGTGAGGGTTTTTGTTTCCTTTACATTGAGATGCAATCCATACCAAAGATTGTGGTCTTTGATCTTCATCATTAAATATTTTAAGTCCTCTTCACTTTCAGCAAGCAAGATTGTATCATCTGCATATCGCAGGTGTAGAAGTATATTAGTTGTTGTTAAGTGCCATCAAGTTGACTCTGGTGCATAGCGACCCTGTATAGGGTTTCCTAGGAGTAGCTAGTAGGTTTGAACTGCCAGCCTGTAGTTTGCAGTCCATTACTGGTCCTACAGTGCCACACCAAAAGTAGTACTAGAAGTGTGGTTGTTGTTGTTAAGTGCTGTCGAGTCAGCTCTGACCCATAGCGACCCTGCATAGGGTTTCCAAGGAGTGACTGGTGAGCTTGAACCAACGACCTTGTGGTTCAAACTGACTTTTACAGTCCAGCGCATTAGCCCACAGTGCCACACCAGGACTCGATAGATGTTATTTAATAAAGTGAGAACTTTATTAAATAAAAGACTTTATTACATACTAATTCATTCATTCATTTAGCAAGTACTTATTGAACATTTTGTATGTGCCAAAGTACTAGGCTCAAACAATTAGATGTTTAGTAAACTCAGCTATCAACTTCATAGACCTGATATTCTAATGAGACATATTAATTAAGAAAAATACAAGCAGAAAATTTAAATGGTGGTATGTATTTTGAAGGAGAAACACATAGTAGTGTGAGGTAAAAAAGAGTGTGAGCTGACCATTTTGAATATTTTCCTGATGAGTAATGATTTAACTGAAATTTGAAAGAAGAGAAGAAATAACCAATTATTGTTGTTGTTGTTGTTTAAAGTACCATGGCAAGACGAGTTTGCTTCATAGTGATGACCCTGTATAGGGTTTGTGAGGAATGGCTAGTGAACTTGAACTGCACACCTTGTGTTCAAACAGACCTTGAGGTCCAGTGCTTATCCTGTGGCATCATACCAGGACTCCTAACCAACTATTGTTGTTCATTGCCGTTGAGTTGTTTCTGACTCATAGTGATCCTCTTACTGGGTTTCCGAGGAGGAAAAACATTAGGTACAGAAGACAGGGGTGAGAGATGGCATGACACACACAAGGATCTGAGAGAAGATCTGAGTAGGAAACTTTTAGAAAGAGTAGTGAGGCTAGGTGATGCCTCATAGATAAGTCAGAATTTTTAATATTTATCATAAACGTGGTAGAAAAGCAATGGAAGGTCTTTAGTGGGGAGGGTGGGAAGAGGGTGATGTCAATTTTTTATTTCAGAAATTTAGCTGTGATGATGGTGCTGTAGGATCAGTACTGCAAACCCCAAGTTTGGCAGTTCAAACCCACCAGCAGCTCCTTGGAAACCCTATACAGGGTTGCTGTGAATTGGAACAGACTCTGCTGCACTTAACAACATATGGTGTAGAGAACATATTAGAGGGGCCCAGGGAAAACAGAGAAAGGATTATTTTCTGTTTGTCAGTCAACAACGGTTGTTAATCACCCATTGTAATCCACAGACTAAACTCGGGCTGGGGAGAGAAGCAAGCTTATGTTTTCTAAGAAAGTTAAAATCTTTGTGAGTTTGTTTAGGTTTAGAAATTTAAGGTTATTCTTTATTAAACCACTTTGGTTCAACCTAAAAAAAGGCATTATCTGAACCACTTATATTTTTTCTCTGAGATATAAAATTGAACCTATAGGTTTGTGAACACTGATATGAAGTCTCCTGCTTAATTTTCATATCAGTGTTGAAACATATTAAGCACAATGCACATACACGTTATTCCAATTATTGTTAATGCCACCACCAGCACTACAAACACCAACACTATTATTATCACTATCACTATATAAGGGAAGCTACTAAGCAATCTTGGAGTTCTGGTGTGGCGCTGTGGGCTGATGCATCAGACTGCAAAGTTGTTTGAACCGCAGGATCTGGTGGTTCAAGCTCACCAGCTGCTCTATGGAAACCTTATACAGGGTCACTGTGGGTCAGCATTGACTCCACAGCACTTAGCAACAACAACTAAGCAATCTTAGAAATATGGAACTTTTTATCTCTCATCAAAAAGAGATTTTAATCTAATGCTGATCCTTGGTTAATGCAAAAGGCTCAACTTGTAAATAAAGCAAACAACAGTGGCTATGACCCTTTGGTTCTGTCTCATGCAGTTGTGTTAATGGTATCCATGTCTAGGTGTGAGTAAAAATATTTTGAAAAGAAAATTCTAGTTTAGAATGTCCCTATGATTGCTAAAATAGCATTTTGCTTTTAACATAAAAGCTAATGTCAAATTTAAAACTCAGAGTCTTACTTGATCCTGAAAATAGTGGTTGACCACATCATGCAAGTCTTTCTCAATGAGCATTTGATGGTTACATTGGCTACAAGTCCTGTGAATGTGCTATTAAAATTATGCCTCATTCAGGTTTTAGGTTTCTTAGGAAGGCAATAAACTATTAGAAGTTGCTTTACAAAGTGTGCTTTCAAAAATAAAACAATTTTATTTAACATAATCAAGAATAAAGTAAGTTTTATATTTGTGAAGGATTCTAGCTCATCATGAGAAAAATATGCAAAGTTCTTTGAATTTTTCCTGGTATATTTCTTAATAATTTTATAGCTTCATCTCCTTTCTAATATTCCTAAGTATAGGATTAGGTCAATTTCCATGATCTTTGTGGAAAAGTGAATCTTAAAATGTTCCAGTTAGGTTTTCTTTCTGTGTGTGATGGTTTTAGAACTCTTCAGGAATTGTGTGCAGCTGTTTGGTTTTCTCTGTGGACAAAATGAGCCTGAATGCCTTGTATTTCTACTAGAAAATAGGAGAAGGTACAATGTTCTCTCAGACTTTTTTCCATATTACTACCTACATAATATATATAGAGAATGTGATGTGGGATCTGAAGTAATGTGATGTGGAATCAGGTGTGATTTTGCCTCTGAATAGTTGTTTATAGTCAGTCAATTTTCAAGACTTAAAACTGTAAAACCATACACTCAGGAGAGTAATAAATTGGTCATTTCTTTTAGTCTACTTCATAGACTGCTTCTGAGTGGACAACAGACTCATAAAAAATGTGAATATTTTAAAGAAATACCTAATGAGGATGAGGGTGAGACATAGTTCTAGGGTGTTGTTAATGTTGATAAGGAAAATGTTCCACAGATTTTCATAAATCTACTTTAGGGTCATTTTAGATGCATTTTTTATCATTATTCCCAATGGAATATGTAAGATATAGTTGTTGTTGTTAAGTGGTGTTGTTGTTAAGTGGTGTTAAGTGGTGATAACCCCGTATAGGTTATCCAAGGAGCAGCTTGGTGAGCTTGAACTGCTGACTGCGGCTCAAACAGACTTTGAGTCCAGGTCATTAACCCACACTGCCACACCATACACTATACCTTCAGAGCTAGGTAAAGATGTCATTGGTTCCTTAGTCTTGTATGTAAACTCTAAGCAAATAAAATAGAAAATATAAGGTAGCAACTATGTGAGTGTATATATTATCCTATTTAACTACAAAGTTAAATAGGGTATTAGCTCCTTGGAAACCCTATACAAGGTCACTGTGGATCATAATTGGCTCGATGGCACTTTACAACAACAACAACTATTCGTTTGAAGTTCAATATGAGATACATTGAATCTGTGATGATGAAAGGGTAAACAGAAATTACCTTTTCATGGTATTGAATAGCAGGCAACACAACAGAGCCATGAGCATGATCTGATTAGTGGTTACATAGGTCTTTATATTTTTGAAATATCACTAAACTATATTATTGACAATTATGTACTTGTATTCTACTCCTCAATTTTCAATAAATATCCTGTAAGTAAAAGAGAAAGATTTTACTCATTGGCAAAGAATGAATTCAGTACATTTAAATGTGTACTTATAGAGGAATCCTTAATGAAAAGGAATACTGAAAATATTAAGCAAAACAAGTCAAATATGGGTATTATAATTCCAAAGCCCATGCTGAAGAGCAAGAGAACATATATGAATAAACCTAAAACTTATGTTTTAAACACCGGATACTACTTTTGAACTTCAATCATTTGCCAATGTCTTGACCCTAAATTCTGTGCCTTTATAATATATGAGGGTAAATAAAAAAGTACTGCTATAAAATCATATGTATCTTTATATTAAATAAAAATATCAAAATGTGAAACTTTGTTTCTTAGCATATCCTTCATCTAGGCCTATACACTTCTGAAGGTGGTATTTCTACCTCTAACCCTTCCCCAAAGAAGTCTGCAGGCTTCCCACTGTAGTTTTAGCATCTTGGAGAGATAGCAATCATGTTTATTTTCAGTGTTTTTTGAATTATGACAACAAAAAGGAATCTGAAGTGGCAAGATGAGGCTGTAAACTCGATAAGGTAAAATTTCCCAAAGATATTCTCATAGGACAGCTTTTGCTACCTTCAAAGAATGAGCAGGTGCATTGTTGTGATGGAAAAAAATTCCTAGGCACAACTTTTTGGGCCTTTTTCTCATCAGTGCAGTTCTCCATTTTCTTGAAACTTCTTCAGAATTAGCCCATGTGATCAGCCTCTGTCCTCTGAGAAAACCTATCAACATTGACCCTTGGGAGTATAAAGAAAACCTTCACCTTCTGAGCTGACCTCCCTTCCTTAAATGCAAATGGCTCTCAGACTCCCTGTAAAGCTACTGTTTTGATTGCAACCTTTTTTTAAGGCATCCTATGAGATGGTTATAAGCCTATTACTGAGAGAACTTGTCTGTAGCCATTCACTGATTGTAAAGACAGGTTTAAATATGTTTGGAATTATCCCACTTATGT